>NC_142806.1:37005411-37225368 GCF_049724085.1 Artemia sp. Qi Xiang Cuo
GTGCGCTGCTCTCGTGCGTGTGCGCGCGTGCGTTCCTGCGTGCGTGTGCCTGTGCGCGCGCGCGCGCGCGCTGTGTGTGGGCGTGTTTGTGTGTGTGTGTGTGTGTGTGTGTGTGTGTGTGTGTGTGTGTGTGTGTGTGTGTGTGTGTGTGTGTGTGTGTGTGTGTGTGTGTGTGTGTGTGTGTGTGTGTGTGTGTGTGTGTGTGTGTGTGTGTGTGTGTGTGTGTGTGTGTGTGTGTGTGTGTGTGTGTGTGTGTGTGTGTGTGTGTGTGTGTGTGTGTGTGTGTGTGTGTGTGTGTGTGTGTGTGTGTGTGTGTGTGTGTGTGTGTGTGTGTGTGTGTGTGTGTGTGTGTGTGTGTGTGTGTGTGTGTGTGTGTGTGTGTGTGTGTGTGTGTGTGTGTGTGTGTGTGTGTGTGTGTGTGTGTGTGTGTGTGTGTGTGTGTGTGTGTGTGTGTGTGTGTGTGTGTGTGTGTGTGTGTGTGTGTGTGTGTGTGTGTGTGTGTGTGTGTGTGTGTGTGTGTGTGTGTGTGTGTGTGTGTGTGTGTGTGTGTGTGTGTGTGTGTGTGTGTGTGTGTGTGTGTGTGTGTGTGTGTGTGTGTGTGTGTGTGTGTGTGTGTGTGTGTGTGTGTGTGTGTGTGTGTGTGTGTGTGTGTGTGTGTGTGTGTGTGTGTGTGTGTGTGTGTGTGTGTGTGTGTGTGTGTGTGTGTGTGTGTGTGTGTGTGTGTGTGTGTGTGTGTGTGTGTGTGTGTGTGTGTGTGTGTGTGTGTGTGTGTGTGTGTGTGTGTGTGTGTGTGTGTGTGTGTGTGTGTGTGTGTGTGTGTGTGTGTGTGTGTGTGTGTGTGTGTGTGTGTGTGTGTGTGTGTGTGTGTGTGTGTGTGTGTGTGTGTGTGTGTGTGTGTGTGTGTGTGTGTGTGTGTGTGTGTGTGTGTGTGTGTGTGTGTGTGTGTGTGTGTGTGTGTGTGTGTGTGTGTGTGTGTGTGTGTGTGTGTGTGTGTGTGTGTGTGTGTGTGTGTGTGTGTGTGTGTGTGTGTGTGTGTGTGTGTGTGTGTGTGTGTGTGTGTGTGTGTGTGTGTGTGTGTGTGTGTGTGTGTGTGTGTGTGTGTGTGTGTGTGTGTGTGTGTGTGTGTGTGTGTGTGTGTGTGTGTGTGTGTGTGTGTGTGTGTGTGTGTGTGTGTGTGTGTGTGTGTGTGTGTGTGTGTGTGTGTGTGTGTGTGTGTGTGTGTGTGTGTGTGTGTGTGTGTGTGTGTGTGTGTGTGTGTGTGTGTGTGTGTGTGTGTGTGTGTGTGTGTGTGTGTGTGTGTGTGTGTGTGTGTGTGTGTGTGTGTGTGTGTGTGTGTGTGTGTGTGTGTGTGTGTGTGTGTGTGTGTGTGTGTGTGTGTGTGTGTGTGTGTGTGTGTGTGTGTGTGTGTGTGTGTGTGTGTGTGTGTGTGTGTGTGTGTGTGTGTGTGTGTGTGTGTGTGTGTGTGTGTGTGTGTGTGTGTGTGTGTGTGTGTGTGTGTGTGTGTGTGTGTGTGTGTGTGTGTGTGTGTGTGTGTGTGTGTGTGTGTGTGTGTGTGTGTGTGTGTGTGTGTGTGTGTGTGTGTGTGTGTGTGTGTGTGTGTGTGTGTGTGTGTGTGTGTGTGTGTGTGTGTGTGTGTGTGTGTGTGTGTGTGTGTGTGTGTGTGTGTGTGTGTGTGTGTGTGTGTGTGTGTGTGTGTGTGTGTGTGTGTGTGTGTGTGTGTGTGTGTGTGTGTGTGTGTGTGTGTGTGTGTGTGTGTGTGTGTGTGTGTGTGTGTGTGTGTGTGTGTGTGTGTGTGTGTGTGTGTGTGTGTGTGTGTGTGTGTGTGTGTGTGTGTGTGTGTGTGTGTGTGTGTGTGTGTGTGTGTGTGTGTGTGTGTGTGTGTGTGTGTGTGTGTGTGTGTGTGTGTGTGTGTGTGTGTGTGTGTGTGTGTGTGTGTGTGTGTGTGTGTGTGTGTGTGTGTGTGTGTGTGTGTGTGTGTGTGTGTGTGTGTGTGTGTGTGTGTGTGTGTGTGTGTGTGTGTGTGTGTGTGTGTGTGTGTGTGTGTGTGTGTGTGTGTGTGTGTGTGTGTGTGTGTGTGTGTGTGTGTGTGTGTGTGTGTGTGTGTGTGTGTGTGTGTGTGTGTGTGTGTGTGTGTGTGTGTGTGTGTGTGTGTGTGTGTGTGTGTGTGTGTGTGTGTGTGTGTGTGTGTGTGTGTGTGTGTGTGTGTGTGTGTGTGTGTGTGTGTGTGTGTGTGTGTGTGTGTGTGTGTGTGTGTGTGTGTGTGTGTGTGTGTGTGTGTGTGTGTGTGTGTGTGTGTGTGTGTGTGTGTGTGTGTGTGTGTGTGTGTGTGTGTGTGTGTGTGTGTGTGTGTGTGTGTGTGTGTGTGTGTGTGTGTGTGTGTGTGTGTGTGTGTGTGTGTGTGTGTGTGTGTGTGTGTGTGTGTGTGTGTGTGTGTGTGTGTGTGTGTGTGTGTGTGTGTGTGTGTGTGTGTGTGTGTGTGTGTGTGTGTGTGTGTGTGTGTGTGTGTGTGTGTGTGTGTGTGTGTGTGTGTGTGTGTGTGTGTGTGTGTGTGTGTGTGTGTGTGTGTGTGTGTGTGTGTGTGTGTGTGTGTGTGTGTGTGTGTGTGTGTGTGTGTGTGTGTGTGTGTGTGTGTGTGTGTGTGTGTGTGTGTGTGTGTGTGTGTGTGTGTGTGTGTGTGTGTGTGTGTGTGTGTGTGTGTGTGTGTGTGTGTGTGTGTGTGTGTGTGTGTGTGTGTGTGTGTGTGTGTGTGTGTGTGTGTGTGTGTGTGTGTGTGTGTGTGTGTGTGTGTGTGTGTGTGTGTGTGTGTGTGTGTGTGTGTGTGTGTGTGTGTGTGTGTGTGTGTGTGTGTGTGTGTGTGTGTGTGTGTGTGTGTGTGTGTGTGTGTGTGTGTGTGTGTGTGTGTGTGTGTGTGTGTGTGTGTGTGTGTGTGTGTGTGTGTGTGTGTGTGTGTGTGTGTGTGTGTGTGTGTGTGTGTGTGTGTGTGTGTGTGTGTGTGTGTGTGTGTGTGTGTGTGTGTGTGTGTGTGTGTGTGTGTGTGTGTGTGTGTGTGTGTGTGTGTGTGTGTGTGTGTGTGTGTGTGTGTGTGTGTGTGTGTGTGTGTGTGTGTGTGTGTGTGTGTGTGTGTGTGTGTGTGTGTGTGTGTGTGTGTGTGTGTGTGTGTGTGTGTGTGTGTGTGTGTGTGTGTGTGTGTGTGTGTGTGTGTGTGTGTGTGTGTGTGTGTGTGTGTGTGTGTGTGTGTGTGTGTGTGTGTGTGTGTGTGTGTGTGTGTGTGTGTGTGTGTGTGTGTGTGTGTGTGTGTGTGTGTGTGTGTGTGTGTGTGTGTGTGTGTGTGTGTGTGTGTGTGTGTGTGTGTGTGTGTGTGTGTGTGTGTGTGTGTGTGTGTGTGTGTGTGTGTGTGTGTGTGTGTGTGTGTGTGTGTGTGTGTGTGTGTGTGTGTGTGTGTGTGTGTGTGTGTGTGTGTGTGTGTGTGTGTGTGTGTGTGTGTGTGTGTGTGTGTGTGTGTGTGATACTTACAACACTCTCACAATCAACTTCAGACTAACCAGAATTTTTTTTCTACTCTAAAAATATATGCTAGTCTCTACCATAGAAATAAAAACCGGTCTAATCTTAATTTAACGTAACAACACATGAAGCCAAAATGAATAGAACTTGGATTTTATGACTGTTATCTGATATATCCGAAAAAAAATTTGAAAATGAATTTATTCTTTCTGATACTTCGATCTTGTCAACTTTTTACAATGCATCCGAGAAATGGATATTGATTTAGAATTTAATCACTCTTATACTTAGATTTTGTGAAATTGCTGTATTGTCTGTCTAGGAAACGACTTCAATCGATAATGAATGTTAATAAAGAATTTGTTCAATTTTTTTTTTATATATAATTTCCTGAATTAAATTTCTGTATTGTGTCTCCAAGAGGTGAATTCAACTACCAACTGGTTTCAGAATTTATATCAAGTCTAAAAAACAAAAATAAAACACAACTACACCAAACAAAAAACCAAAAAGAATCGTTACTGATATTAATATTAGTGCGTAAACTACAAACTGACAAAAATATCCAGAACTTTAGCCTAACCATCATTGCTTTGTCGAATTTTGAGCAAACAAAAGGATTGTAACACCTGATTGGCTCGTTTGTATGCAATTTCAACCCAGTGAAAAGAACGAAACGTCTTTGAGTCACATTTAAAAAAAAAATTCGTTGTTTCTCTATGATTCAATCCCAGCCCTCCCCTGCTCTGAGTGTTGAAAATGATTTCACGACATTATTTTAGGTTTTTTTTTCTTGTCTCAAACTATTTTGTTATCATGAACCGTTTAGAGACCAATTTGATCAACTTGGAGAAAGTTCAAATAGAATCGTTACTGATATTGATATTAGTGCGTAAACTACAAACTGACAAAAATATCTAGAACTTTTTTTTTTCTTATAGCATTGACTTTGAAGACATTTCTTCATCTGAATTGGCTTTAGAAATATCATGCAAAATAAACTAGCCTAACCGTCGTTGCTTTGTCGAATTTTGAGCAAACAAAAGGATTGTAACACCTGATTGCCACGTTTGTATGCAATTTCAAGCCAGTGAAAAGATGAAACGTCTTTGAGTCACATTTAAAAAAAAAATTCGTTGTTTCTCTATGATTCAATCCCAGTGCTCCCCTGCTCTGAGTGTTGAAAATGATTTCACGACATTATTTTAGGTTTTTTTTTTTCTTGTCCCAAACTATTTTTTTATCATGAACCGTTTAACAACCAATTTGATCAACTTGGAGAAAGTTCAAATAGAATCGTTACTGATATTGATATTAGTGCGTAACCTAAAAACTGACAAAAATATCTAGAACTTTTTTTTCTTATAGCATTGACTTTGATGACATTTCTTCATCTTAATTGGCTTTAGAAATATCATGCAAAATAAACTAGCCTAACCGTCGTTGCTTTGTCGAATTTTGAGCAAACAAAAGGATTTTAAAACCTGATTGGCACGTTTGTATGCAATTTCAAGCCAGTGAAAAGAACGAAACGTCTTTGAGTCACATTTAAAAAAAAAATTCGTTTTTTCTCTATGATTCAATCCCAGCGCTCCCCTGCTCTGAGTGTTGAAAATGATTTCACGACATTATTTTAGGTGTTTGTTTTTTCTTGTCCAAAACTATTTTTTTTATTATGAACCGTTTAGAGACAAATTTGATCAACTTGGGGAAAGTTCAAATAGAATCATTACTGATATCGATATTAGTGCGTAAACTACAAACTGACAAAAATATCCAGAACTTTTTTTTCTTATAGCCTTGACTTTGAAGACATTTCTTCATCTTAATTGGCTTTAGAAATATCATGCAAAATAAACTAGCCTAATCGTCGTTGCTGTGTCCAATTTTGAGCAAACAATAGGATTCTAACACCTGATTGGCTCGTTTGTATGCAATTTCAAGCCAGTGAAAAGAACGAAACGTCTTTGAGTCACATTTTTTTTAAAAGTAAATTCGTTGTTTCTCTATGATTCAATCACAACACCCCCCCCCCCTCCCCTGCTCTGAGTGTTGAAAATGATTTCACGACATTATTTTAGGTTTTTTTTCTTGTCCCAAACTATTTTTTTATCATGAACTGTTTAGAGACCAATTTGATCAACTTGGAGAAAGTTCAAATAGAATCGTTACTGATATTGACGGTCAAAAACCCTTATTAGCTTAGATTTTTCGCTAGCAACTCAACCTCCACTATGACTTCGCTAATACATCCTTCTGCCAATCAACCCACAGCCCAAAGAGACACCCACAGTCCAAAGAGACACAAACAGCCAAAAGAGACATACACAGTCCAAAAAGACCCAAACAGCCCAAAGAGACACACATAGCCCAAAGAGACACATACAGACCAAAACTTCATCCCAATTAAATTAAAAAATAAGCATTTTCAACTAGAAATAAGGAGCATCGTTAAAAACTAAGACGAATGGAAATTACCCCGTATATGAAGTGAGCTACCCCCTCCGAAATACCTTGTTCTTTATGTTAGACTTTGACATTTCATCCCAATTAAATTAAAAAATAAGCATTTTCAACTAGAAATAAGGAGCATCGTTAAAAACTAAGACGAATGGAAATTTTCCCGTATATGAAGTGAGCTACCCCCTCCGAAAAGCCTTGTTCTTTATGTTAGACATTGACTTTTCATCCCAATTAAATTAAAAAATAAGCATTTTCAACTAGAAATAAGGAGCATCGTTAAAAACTAAGACGAATGGAAATTATCCCGTATATTAAGTGAGCTACCCCCTCCGAAATACCTTGTTCTTTATGTTAGACTTTGACTTTTCATCCCAATTAAATTAAAAAATAAGCATTTTCAACTAGAAATAAGGAGCATCGTTAAAAACTAAGACGAATGGAAATTATCCCGTATATGAAGTGAGCTACCCCCTCCGAAATACCTTTTTCTTTATGTTAGACTTTAACTTTCCATCCCAATTAAATTAAAAAATAAGCATTTTCAACTAGAAATAAGGAGCATCGTTAAAAACCAAGACGAATGGAAATTATCCCGTATATGAAGTGAGCTGCCCCCTCCGAAATACCTTATTCCTTATGTTAGACTTTGACTTTTCATCCCAATTAAATTAAAAACTAAGCATTTTCAACTAGAAATAAGGAGCATCGTTAAAAACTAAGACGAATGGAAATTATCCAACTATTTTAAATTGAAAACACTGTCCAAACATCACTTGTGTATTATACAGAACACAATCAAACCATCTCAAAAAATGTTTAACCACATTATACCTTGTCTAGCAGCTCGGCCCATCGTACAGCACTATAAGTACTCTAAGAGATCCTTCTGTCATCACCCCACCACTTATGTATTATACGGAACACTTCGAAGAAGTAAACCTATTCGTTATTAAAATTCTTTTCTTGGCATTTATACCCCTCTTAGTATCAACTTCTTCGTAGAGTATAACTTTAAACTATTTTAAATTAACAACACTGTCCGAAAATCAATTGTTCATTATACGTTGAACAAACATCCCACATCCCCAAAAACACTTTTCAACCATTTTTCTCATAAAATATTTGTTTCAAGTCAATCCTTAATAGGATCAAATTCGCAAATCCTACACTCCAATTTGCAAATCCCATTACCCCTTTTTAAATGTCAGTCAAAGAATTCTGATTGTAGCATCCAATTTTTAATAACAAACTGCATAGTCTCTAAACATGTTGGACCATATTATACCTTGTCTAGCAGCTCGGCCCATCGTACAGCACTATAAGTACTCTAAGAGATCCTTCTGCCATCACCCCACCACTTATGTATTATATGGAACACTTCGAAGAAGTAAAGCTATTCGTTATTACAATTCTTTTCTTGTCATCTACACCCCTCTTAGTATCAACTTTTTCGTATAGTATAACTTTAAACTATTTTAAAATGACAACACTGTCCAAACATCACTTGTGTATTATACAGTACATATCGAAGTATTCACAAATGCTAAACCCTTTTTCTTTATCAGAAAAAAAAATGCCAATTGCCAAAAAAAATTCTTTTGTCAAGGTGTATTAAATCACACATTTCCATCTATTGTTTTCTTAATCCCGATAAGACGCATGCCAATGTTGTGTGAAATACCTTGTGAGCTGCCCCCTCCGAAATACCTTGTTCTTTATGTTAGACTTTGACTTTTCATCCCAATTAAACTTAAAAAAAAGCATTTTCAACTAGAAATACGGAGCATCGTTAAAAACTAAGACGAATGGAAATTATCCAACTATTTTAAATTGACAACAGTGTCCAAACATCACTTGTGTATTATACAGAACACAATCGACCCATCTCAAAACATGTTTGACCACATTATACCTTGTCTAGCAGCTCGGCCCATCGTACAGCACTATAAGTACTCTAAGAGATCCTTCTGTCATCACCCCACCACTTATGTATTATACGGAACCCGTAGAAGAAGTAAAGCTATTCGTTATAACAATTCTTTTCTTGTCATCTACACCCCTCTTAGTATGAAATTTTTCTTATAGTATAAAGTTAAATTATTTTAAATTGACAACACTTTCCAAACATCACATGTGTATTATACAGTACAAAATCATCACATCTCCCCCAAAAAACATTTCAGCCATTTTTTTAAAATATTTTATTTCAAGTCAATCCTTAATAGGATCAAATTCGCAAATCCTACACTCCAATTTGCAAATCCCATTACCCCTTTTTAAATGTCAGTCAAAGAATTCTGATTGTAGCATCCAATTTTTTAATAACAAACTGCATACTCTCAAAACATGTTGGACCACATTATACCTTGTCTAGCAGCTCGGCCCATCGTACAGCACTATAAGTACTCTAAGAGATCCTTCTGCCATCACCCCACCACTTATGTAGTATATGAAACACTTCGAAGAAGTAAAGCTATTCGTTATTACAATTCTTTTCTTGTCATCTACACCCCTCTTAGTATCAACTTCTTCGTATAGTATAACATTAAAGTATTTTCAAATGACATCACTGTCCTAACATCACTTGTGTATTAAACAATACATATCGAAGTATTTACAAATTCTAAACCCTTTTCTTTATCAGAAAAAAAAATACCAATTGCCAAAAAATTCTTTTGTCAAGGTGTATTAAATCACACATTTCCATCCATTGTTTTCTTAATCCCGATAAGACGCCTGCCAATATTGTCTGAAAATTGTCACTCTTGCTTGTCTATGTCAAACTGTTTAAAAGAGTTCTGACTCTCTTTGAAAAGGTGTAGAGGACCCGTAGAATAGTATGGGAATTCCTAGGGGCCCCATAGAATTCCATAGATACACCCTACTAGGATCCAGGAATAAAGAAGCGAAAGCCACATATTACCTTGTTTCATGTGGCGCTAAACAACCAAACTTGAGTATATTCCCAGTTCAACCTTCAATATCAAAAATAAAATAGGAGCTTTTTCATCTGGGATGGAATGAAGATTACCAGTTTTTAGAATGTAGCATCTTCCTGTTTCGTGTGTCTCTTTTTCTCCGGTAGTCCCGGGAGGGAGCTATTCAAAAATCTTGGGTGGAAGATGGTGTGCGGCAATGGCACAGAGCGAAGAGCAAAGTAAAGGCGAAGAAAGGGAAACTGGCAATGATTCGTTAATAACTTCGTCAATAACAGTGGTTCATGTGGATTTCCTACTTGATGAAACAACCTGAACTAAGGTTTTGCAGCAAGCAAAAGTTTCCGTTGAAGAGACTTACGGAAAAATTGTTAAAATTTTTTGGACGTTGCAACGAACCTAGTGAGACTGGGGAACTGCCTTCAGGAGAGCTGAAGAACAAAATGAGAACTTTTTTCAAATTGCTCAACTTCTAACGAGATATGTTGCTGCTCTTGATACCCAATATCAATAGCAGCATTGCTTGATACTCTAACATTTTGCCCTATTTATGCACAATTCCTGAGAACGAGTTCATTTACTTGCTTTCAGCAAAAGTCAGGGAGACGATCCTAGACAAAGTCTTTGATTAAAATTTTTTTCTGTGGTGGCGGATACGACACCCGATGCTTATCGTTTTGATAAGCTTGCGGTCGTAATTGGTATTATCAGCTCAGAAGGGACACAAATTATTATTGCTTATTTTTGGTTTCATGTAGCTCTTTACTTTTCTGAAAAATTTCTTTTGTCGAAAAAATTTTCAAAAGTAGTTGATAAGGAAATGAACCCCTCACTGTTGTTTGTAGTGAAAACTATATGTGCCTTGAACAGTCTTGGAAGAACTAATAAAATTAAATTGAATATTTAACTAATAACAATATTAATTGCTGAAAGCTCATGATTTCAAGATTTTATTTCACTGTAATGTTTATTTTATTTTCTATGTTGTAAACAGCACATATGAAAATATTTGTAATATAAATCGCTTCCAGTAAAGCGGCAATGATGCATTAAGCTGTATGCCTTTAAATTTAGGGAAGGGGCAGTAGCCAAACTGTTGTTTGTAGTGATTTATGTTCGTTTTAAGCTTGATCTGCATATTCAATTGAAGTTTTGCTCGTTTTAAATTTATTAATTCATTTATATTCCTACCTGTTGTATGTTTGTTTGCTAAGATTGTTTGCTTAATTTCTATTCGTTTTGGGTTTTATCTATTCTTTAATAGTAAAAGAATGTTTGTTCGTTTTAAGCTTGATTTGAAGTTTTATTCGTTTTAAGATGTATTTATTCATTTAAATGGCACCTGTTGTATTTTTGTTTGCTTCATTAATCAGTTCGGATTCAAGAAGAATAAGAAGACGAAGGATGCATTGATATTTTTGACAAGGATTATTAATGTGGCTTTAAACAAAGGATTTAACGTTGGTGCTGTATTTCTAGACCTAATGAAGGCTTTTGATACAGTTGACCATGGTCTACTCTTTGAAACAAGTATAATAAAAACTATCAATATATTTTAAACGATATTTTGAGGTAACTTGTAGGATGTATTTTCTCCCTTCTCTTTATATTTTTTTAATTTAGAATTGGTTTCGATACAAGCAGGTGTCTATTTACAGAGGATAGGCTGAAATTAGTTCTTAGAAATTGGGCTTGAAAGGGAAAGGATTTTTGTTGACAGTTGTGGGTATGCAAATTTGGGGAGGTAAACTGGCCGAAGTGTTATTCTTTCAGATTTAGGTAGCTTTTACTTTGAATCACTTTTAGGTGAGCAGTGGTAAATGAAACTTTGAAAATTTTTGGGGTGTATTTTTATATTTTGGGGTATTGTATTGTTCGTAGATATTCCACAGGTGACACTACATGGGGGTATGTCATATGGTTCTATGGCAGGCGCGCTCATTTGCCTGGGTAAGGAAATTTAAGTGCCGAAACTATATAGGCAAGTGAATTTTCCTCTGAGGAGCCCTGATATGTGGTGATTACTTGGGGAACATTGAATCTTGTAGACTTAAGATGCTATGGCTTGGTTTTGGGACATTGATTTACACTTTTTAATGCTGAATTTTCTCTATTTTGGACCTTATTTTTGGACTATTGGGTTGGATTTACTGTTTTGTCCTAGGTGATTGGATGGATGATCAAGTGCTCATTTATTTCAGTTACTAAATTAGGAAGACAGCTTTTTTTTTCTTTTTTTCTTACCAAGTAATTACCTGTAATACACTATACGATTGCAGGTGGAGGAACTGTATCTAATGTTTTCCCCAACAGATCATAACCCTGATCCAGGTTTTAACCTGATACGGATAATTATTTTGGGATTTTATTTTGTTTTTGTTTTTGATTGTTAGAATGGTCTTATGGTTAATGGAATTGGGCTTGACTTTCGGATATGGTTGGGATTTTGTTTGGTATGTCTTTAGGGTTTTATTGCTTGTTATTTTAATGACTAAAATGAATAATTGTAACAATTTTTTCTTACCAAGTAATTACCTGTAATACACTATAACTTCTGTTCGTTTTAAGTTTGACATTATTATTCATTAAAATCTGTTTTTAATTTAGGTTTGACTTTTTCAACCCTAGCAATTTCTGTTAGTTTTAAGTTGTACTAGATATATAAATAGATTTCTGCTTGGTTAAGCTTGAATTTCACTCTTTATTTTTCAAAAAAACTCTTAGTTCTTAAGTAAATAACAAACATACGAAACCAACTTTAGCTCACCACAAGGAGGTTCCACATTTTAGCAGATTCAGCTATGGTTGTGCTAACTGTGCTACATCCTGCCAAGAGAAGAACTTTTGTTGGTTCGTTATAAAGTAGATCGTACATAACAGTGGCACCAAGTCCTGGTTCACATTCACTGTCATTCCAATGCAACTTCAGTTCATAGTTTCGTAAAATGTCACTTCGACTATTTACGTCAGAAAATGCTAGGCGTACAGCTGGCTGACATGCCTGAGAAAATGATAAGAAAAATAATGAACAAAAACAATTGGAATAGGATAACAAATTCATTTGACAGATTACAGACCAGGAAGAAGAAAATAAAAGAAGAAAGTTATTTTTTAGCCTACCTTTTCCAGAAATGACTTAGGCCTACTTTTAAATAATCACAAAAGAAAATATTCAAAGCTATCAAACTGATTGTTATAATGCAACTGCATCTGAGATGCCAAACATCGGCTGAGATAATTCAAATAACAGTAAGATACACCAAGACCCATATTTATCAGGAACAGAAAAATACTAGAAATAATTTTTTTATGTTATTAATAGTTCTTAGAGTTCTCGTTACTAGAGCTACCCCCTAGGTAGTGTCTTTGAATTTTATTCTATTTGCCATTTACCTGCATTTCATTGCCTTACATCTTCATTGAAAGGTGAAGCAAGTGCTGAAATTCCAAGATCAATGAATTTTTGACAACTTCTAAGTCGTTTGCTACGGACAAAGCATGCCTGCCTATAAGGTATTAGACTTGCATATTTTTATTGAATATCAATTGTAATGACTGTTTTTTCCAAGGTCAATGACTTTTGGTGTGTTTATACTCAGGCGTTAGAAGACTTGCTTTGTTTAAGCAATGAACCTGAGGTTGGTAAGGAATGAAAATTGACACTTGAGTGGGAGGAAAAGTTTCATAAATATCGAACATCTTTCAGCCGATTCAAAATGGATGAGTAATTGCACTTGGCTGCAAAAGGATTAGGCTAGGTTGGAGAAAGACAAGACAAGATAGTTTGAACAGAATTGTCAAACAGGTAGAAGATAACGAACAGGTTTACCTGTTGAAAACCAAGAAATAGTTACAGTTCTTTGTTGAAGTATGCAACTGAATAAAATAGTCATATTTTTGAATGCATTCTTCCGTGTTTGTTACTAGACAGGAAATAGGTTTACTCCAGTTCGTGACGTCACGAGACTGCTCCACCCCTTGTCTGTTTGAAAATACCACAGAAATCAGTGTTTCCAGTTCTTCTTATTTTAACAGTAGAATACTTATTTTTGGACTTTTGTACTTCCAAATATTAAATCTACTGATCTACATACTTTCCGCTTATTTTTGGATGCATCTACTTACTTTCTACTTATTTTTGGTGGCTTAAGTTTTCGTATCAGCCAATTATTTTTGTTTTGATTCCGTTGAATTATAATCCTATAATGTTTTTTAGAATGGAAGGGTGCAACTGTCTTTAGCAGTGGCATCTTTGTCGACAGCGGAATCTTCTCATATCTCAAAGGCAATGCAATTCCCGAAGGGCCTGACCTGGATTTGGTTTGTTTCATAGCCTGTTTATAATTGCATATACCTTGTGTCGTCTTAATTAGGCCGTTCAGGTTAAAACTCTATTATTGGGCTGTTGCCACAGTTTGTCAGCACTCATCACAGCCAAGTATCTTTGGGTTTTAATACTGAAATGCTCGTGCCATCTTTCCCATTTGTGTGCTCAGTATGCCTGCAAAAGCCTACCTAAAGGACTTGAGGATCTTTGTCGAACAATAACTTCCCATTTTAGACACAGTGGCAAGCGAATACATGCACACAAGTAATTTTAAATTTTGTAGAATATGCTCTTAGAATATTCAACTAGTCCAATACGCTTTGCCAGAATGAGGCGCCCATTTTTTTCAAGTTAGAAAAAGAAGTAGAATCTGTAGTAAAGACATTCTGCATCAATTTACTTGCTGCTTCCTACCTTCTGAACCTAAAAAAACATCTTGGTTTGAACGCCGAAAGTCACCATTCAGATTTGATGTCTGATCCCTAATTCAAAGAAAGCAGCGAAAAATTCAAGAGTATGGCCAGAGAATTTCACAAAGAAGCAGTAACAAAGATTCAGAAGATTCCCGTTTGTAGGTGAAATATGCAAGTTTGTTGAGCTTGTGAATCCGTCTTTCGCTCTTTCAGGAGAAGCTAAACCCCTGCAACCTTTTTTCACACCCTTCGGACTTCCTTTGTGGAAACAAAGCAAGCATTGAAAGAGAGTGGCGAGAATTGGCTTTAGTTTGCCCCCCAGATGACATGGACTCTGAAAATGTTGACCCAATTTTGCTCTGGAAATATCTCGCAAGTGTACAAACGCCTTCTGGACGTAAGAAGTTTGAAAATGCTTTCAAAGGAGTCAGGTGTCTTTTCTGTTTGCCATTTTCAAATGTCGTAGTGGAAAGACTCTTTTATTTCTTAAGATCAACCAGGACCCAAGCATCAAATTCAACCGGACACCTAGTGAGCAATTCCAACGGGGCCTCCCCTGACCTACCCACCGGAGGACTCTAGCAGTCAATTCAACCGGGACCCAAGCATCCAATTCAACCCAGCCCCTAGCGAACAATTCCAACGGAGTCCCCCTAACCTGACCACCGAAGGACCCTAGCAACCAATTCAAAGGGGACTCAAACGTCCAATCCAACCAGGCCCCTAGCGAGCAATTCCAAAGGGCCCCCCCTTATCTAACCACCGGAGGACCCTAGCAAACAATTCAACCAGGACCCAATCATCCAATTCAACCGAACCCCTATCCAGAATTTCCAACGAGACCGGGGCCCCCATAGCAAGCAATTCCAACGGAGGGCTCTAACCTAACCATCGGAGGAACCTAGCAACCAATTAAACCGGGACCAAAGCATTGTTTATGGAACTTGTTGCATGCTGATTTTTGATGGTGAAACTTGTCACATGTTGATTTTTCTTCTCGTGAAACTTGTACATTAATTTTTCTTCTCATGGAACTTTTTTTCTTCGCGGAACTTGTTGCGTTATGATTTTTTTTTTTTTTTTTTTTTTCTGCAACTTTTTTGTTGCGTGCTAATTTTTTGTTCATGAAACTTGTTACATGTTGATTTTTCTCTTCGTGAAACTTATACATTGATTTTTATCCACATGAAACTGATTTTGTGCAAGGAACCTGAACAAAACTCGTTGAATGTTGATTTTTCGCTTCGTAAAACTAGTACATTGGTTTTTCTCCTTGTTAAACTGATTTTGTTCATGAAACTTATTGCGTGCTGATTTTTGTTCCTGGAACTTGTTGCATGCTGATTTTTATCCGTGAAACTTGTTGCATATTGTTTTTTTTCGCTTTGTGTAACTTGTAAATTGATTTTTTTTTTCCTCGTGAAACTGATTTTATTCATGGAACTTGTTGCGTACTGACTTTGTTTTTTTCATTAAACTTGTTGCATGATGTTTTTTTACTCATCGTGAAAGATTTCATTACTTGTTGCGCGCTGATTCTAGTTCACGGAACTTAGTGCGTGCTGATGTTTGTCCCTGAAACCTGTTGTGTGTTGATGTTTTCTCTTAATAAAACTTGTACATTGATTTTTCTCCTAATGAAACTGATGTGGTTCATGGAACTTGTTGCGTGCTGATTTTTGTTCATGAAACTTGATAATGTTGATTTTTCTGTTCTTGAAACTTGTACATTGATTTTTCTCCTCATGAAACTGATTTTCTTCATGAAACTTAATGCGTGCTGATTTTTGTTCGTGGAACTTGTTGCGCGTTGATTTTTTTTTGTTCCTGAAACTTGTTATATATTGATTTTTCTCTTCGTGAAACTTCTAGGCTACATTGATTTTTTTTCTTAATAAAACTGATTTTGTTCATGGAGCCTGTTGCGTGCTTATTTATGTTGGTGGAACTTTTTGAGTTCTGATTGTTGTTTGTTAAACTTGCTGCATGTTGATTTATCTCTTCGTGAAACTCGTACATTGATTTTTTTTCCTCGTGAAACTGATTCGTTCACGGAACTTGTTGCCTGCTGATTTTTGTTCGTAGAAATTGTTACATATTGTTCTTTCTCTTCGTAAAACATGTAAATTGATTTTTTATTTTCGTTGCGAAAATGATTTTATCAATGAAACTTATTGCATGCTTAGATTTTGTTTAGAGGAGCCTTTTGCATGTTAATTTTTCTCTTCGCGAAATTTGTGCATTGTGTTTCTCCTCGTGAAGATAATTTTGTTCAAGAAACTTGTTGCGTCCTGATTTTTGTTCGTTGAACTTTTTGCATGCTGATTTTTCTCTTCATGAAGCATATACATTGATTTTTCTCCTCGTGAAAGTGATTTTGTTCAAGGAACTTGTTTTGTGCTGATTTTTGTTCGTGGAACTTGTTGCGTGTTAATGTTTGTTGATGTAACTTGATGCATGTTGATTGTTCTCTTCTTGAAACTTGTACATTGATTTTTTATTCTCGTCGCGAAACTGATTTTATGCATCGGGCGTATTGCATGCTTATATTTTGTTTTGTGGAACTTGTTGCATGTGGATTTTTCTCCTCTTGAAACTGATTTTGTTCAAGGAACTCGTTTTGTGCTGATTTTTTTTCCTGGAACTTGTTGCGTTCCAATTTTTGTTCGTGGAACTTGTTGCATGCCAATTTTTTTTTTTTTCGTGAAACTTCTTGCATGTTAATTTTTCTCTTCGTGAAACTTGTACATTGATTTTTCTCATCACGAAACTTATTTCCTGTCTCCCAGCTTGTCATGGGCTGACTTTTATTCCTGGAACTTTTTGTGTGCTGTTTTTTGCTCGTGAAGCTTCATGCATGTTGATTTTTCTCTCTGCGAAACTTGAACATTGGTTTTTTTCCCCATGAAACTGATTTTATTCATGGAACTTGTTGTGTGCTGATTTTGGTTCGTGGAACATGTTGCGTGCTGATTTTCTGTTCGTGCAACTTATTGCATGTTGTTTTTTCTCTTCGTGAAACTTGTAAATGGATTTTTTTTTCTCTTCGAGAAACTGATTTTGTTTATGGAGCTTATAGCGCTGATTTTTGTTCATGAACCATGTTGCGTGTTGATTTTGTTCGTGAAACTTGTTGTATGTTGATTTGTCTCTTCTCAAAACTTGTAAATTGACTTTTCTCCTCGTGAAACTGATTTCGTTTACGGAATGTGTTGCGTGCTGATTTTTGCTCCTGGAACTTTCTGCATGCTGATTATTGTCCGTGAAGCTTGTTATATGTTAATTATTCTGTTCGTGAAACTTGTACATTGATTTTCTTTATGGAACTTTTCGCGTGCAGAGTTTTATTTGTGGAACTTGTTGTATACCGATTTTTGTCCGTGAAAGTTTTTACATGTTGATTTTCTCTTTGTGAAACTTGTACATTGATTTTTCTCATAGTGAAGCTCATTTTCTTCATGAAACTTCTCACGTGCTGCTTGATGTTCGTGAAACTTGTTGAGTACTGATTTTTGCTTGTAAAACTTGTCGTATGTGGATTTTTTTCTTTGTAAAACTCGTAAATTAATTTTTTTTTCTCGCAAAAACTGATTTCAATCATGGAACGTCTTGCGTCCTGATTTATGTTCGTGGAACTTGTTGACTGATGATTTTTGCTCATGAAACTTTTTGGATGTTGATTTTTCTCTTCGTAAAACCTGTACATTGTTTTTTCTCCTCGTGAAACTGATTTTACTCTTGGAACTTATTACATGCTGATTTTTTTTGTTCATGGAACGTGTTGAGTGCTGATTTGTTTTTTGCTCGTAAAACTTATCGCATATTGATTTTTCTCTTGGCAAAACCTGTAAATTTATTGTTCTCCTCGTGAAACTGATTTTATTCATGTAACTTATTGCATGCTTATTTTGTTCGTGGAACTTGTTACATGCTTATTTTTTCCGTGAAACTTGTTGCATGTTGAGTTTTCTCTTCGTTAAACTCTTACATTGATTTTTCTCCTGGTGTAACTGATTATGTTCAAGGAAGTTGTTGCGAGCTGATTTTTGTTCGTGGAACTTGTTGCATGCTGATTTTCTGTTCGTGAAAAATGTTACATGTTGATTTTTCTCTTCGGGAAACATTAAAATTGATTTTTCTCCTCTTGAAACTGAGTTTCTTCATGGAACTGGTAGCATGCTGATTATTTGTTTGTGGACCTTGTTGCATGCTGATTTTTGTTTGTGAAACTTGTCACAAGTTGATTTTTCTTCTTCGTGAAACTTGAACAATGATTTTTCTTTTCGTACAAGTTACACATTGATTTTTATCATGGTGAAATTTATTTTCTTCATGGTACTTGTTGTGTGCTGATGTTTTGTTTGTGGAACTTGTTGCATGCTGATTTTTGTTTATGAAACTTTTTGCATGCTGTTTTTTCTCTTTGTGAAACTTATATATTGATTTTTTATTCCTCGCGAATCTGATTTTGTTCGTGGAACTTGTTACATGCTGATTTTGGTTTGTGGGACTTGTAGTATGCTGATTTTTGGTCCTGAGACTTGTTGCAAGAAACTTGTACATTGACTTTTTTTCTCATGGAACTGATTTTCTTCATGGAGCTTGTTCCATACTGATTTTTTTTCGTGAAACGTCATTTATCATGATAAACTAGTAGGCTAACCTAGCCTAACCTACACAGGCTAGGCTAGATTAAGTTAGGTTAGGTGATGCGTCATCTAAATTTCGCGAACAAAAATTGGCACGCAACAAGTTCCATGAACAAACCAGTTTCATAATGAAAAGAAATCAATGGACAAGTTTCACAAAGAGAACAATCAACATGTAACAAGTTTCAAGAAAAAAATCAGCTCGCAACAAGCTCCATGAAAAAAAAACCATCAGAACGCATCAAGTTCCATTCAGAAAATCAGTCTCACGAGGAGAAAAATTAATGTACAAATTTCACGAAGAGAAAAATCAACATGTAATAAGTTTCACGAACAAAAATCAGCACGCAACAAGTTCAATGAACGACATCAGTTTCAGGAGGAGAAGAATCAATGTAAAAGTTTCACGAAGAGAAAAAATCCACATGTGACAAATTTCACGGACAAACATCAGCAAGTAGCAAGTTCCATGAACGAAATCAGTTTCATGAGGAGAAAAATCAATTTAAAAGTTTCACGATGAGTAAAAAAAACAACATGCAACAAGTTTTGCGAAAAAAAAAATCAGCACGCAACAAGTTCCATAATAGAATCAGTTTCACAAGGAGAAAAATCAATATAGTAGTTTCACGAAGAGAAAAATCAACATGTAACAAGTTTCACGATAACAATCAGGCTGCAGAATGTTCCACGAACAAAACATCAGCTCGCAACAAGGTCCTTGAACAATGTTTGGGTTCCGGTTTAATTGTTTGCTAGGGTCCTCCAATGGTTAGGCTAGGGCCCCCCGTTGGAATTGCTCACTCTGAGGGCCTTGGTCCCGTTGGAAATGCTCGCTAGGGTTCCGGTTGAATTTAATGCTTGGGTCCTGGTTGAATTGCTTGCTAGGGTCCTCCGGTGTTTAGGTTAGGGGGCCCCGTTTGAATTGCTTGCTAAGGTTCCGGTTGAATTGGACACTTGAGTCCTGGTTGAATTGGTTGCTAGGGTCCTCCGTTGGTTAGATGGACCTAACCTAGCCATAACATCTACTGTCTAGGCCCTGTTAGAAAATCAATAACATTGTAATGCTTATGTGCCCTGATGTGGAAATCATTTAATCCGATTGGAACATGTGGGATTTATATTCTGTGCTAATGGCTATCATGTGGAAAGTATTCCTCCAAACAAAATATTAGAAATAAATTGCTGGTCCAGGCGTCTGAGGCGCAGTTCTATTGAATGGGAATGATCTTCCGAGTCCTAATGAAGACAAAAATCATCACAATATAATTGTCCTTTGAGAAAAACGTATTGAAAGGAAAGGAAATCTCGAAAAGTATTATGTGACACCCCCCATGTGTTTGTCCTACTCAGTTAAAAGTGGTGGATCCCCCATGGACTCTGAAGAGACATATCACGTTAGAGCGCGTCATCAGTAAATATTCCTCATTACATAAGAACTAAAGAAAAAAAAGCCTTGAAAGAAAAATGTCCTATAAAATATCTTGGGATGTCTTGAAGCGTCTTGAAACTTCATGATGAGAAATGTCTTGAAATTTAATCGAAAAAAACAAATATCTTTATAAAATCCCTCTTCCTGGCACTGTCATTACATAAGACCCACATGTGCACCGTCATTACTTAATACTCATGTGTGCGCCGTCATTACGTAGCACCAACGTGTGCACGGTCATTACGTAGCACCAACATGTGTGCCGTGCTCAGTTACAAGCAGGGTTTCCCCATGGGTCCCTAAAGCCTATCTTGTCAGACAAGATTGCATCATCCTCTATTACATAGCAGCCAAATGTAAACATTTCCTAACACCTGCATCTCTTAGTTTCTCCCTATGACTTAACTAACATCTGCTTCTCTTAGTTTCCCCTTATGACTAAACTAACACCTGCTCTCACGACTGGTTTTATTGTGGGTCCATTTAAAAGCAGGGCCTTGTCGGATTCCAGGGTGTTGTCGGATTCCTGGGTATGGGCCTTATGGGACCCTAAATGCCTATACTACTTATTTTAGCCCACTCTGTTGGAGACCTGTCCCGAAAATAAGGAGACTAGGAAAGCTTAAGCTACTCATATCTCCAAAAATCTCAAAAACTCTCTTCAGAACTTCAGGCGGCTTGCACGGCAAAATTTACCGGCAAATCCACTTCAATATCGCACACTGAGTAAGATAAAAGTTACGTCATGGCATTTAGTTCTGCTATTTATTGTTTCAAATCTCAAATTTAAATATTACTTGTTATCACTGTCCTTCTTGTACAATTTCTGGAACGCATTTAAATCCTCACCTTCTTTGGGCATTCGATGATCGAATGCTCAAAGAATGTGAAGAATTAAATGGGTTCCAGGAATTGTACAAGAAGGACAGTTTTAAAACAAATTTTTAAATGCTCAGTAGGACATCAAGAGGCAGCATATCGAATTTTGATCTGCTGCCCCTTGATGTTCTACTGAGTATTTTAAAAAAATTTTGTAAACAATAGAATTTTCGGTTAGGTTGGAGCTTTTGAATAATTTAAAAGATAATTCTGAATTTCTAAAGCCGTCCTACGATTAAATTATTTCGTAAGGCCGTTAACGAAATAATTTTTCATATCGAGGAGACTGTATTATAGCTTTGCACTGCAAAATGATAGGCCCATTTGATCACTATTCCTTTCATTTAAATAATTTAACAATATTTTACTTTGTTCATAGTAAACTATAGAAGTAAATCTACAAAATTCATGAAAGTCACACTTGCTGCTTTTAGCAGTTTTTCATATTTGAAGCATTGAACTCCAGTATGGTATCTTAAGCTTTAGTAGTTGATCAGTTCAGATGACATTATGTAGCGTTACTCTTTCCTCATCTCTTAAATAAACTGATTTTTAAACATCAAAAACAGGAATTTAAATTTGTAGTAAATACAACCATTGTTGCGATTCATCTCTCATTAAAACTTTCAATTGCTGTTAGATACTTATCTACCCAGTACAAAAATCCCCTCAAAATCAAGTAGGTTAAGTTAGAAAGTTGATTTTAAGTAGAAATGTAGACCCTAAATATTCCCCTGACTTTTTGTTAATATGAAAAATCTTTTTACTGATTCACAGTTTCACGGTATACTGCATACCCCAATTTTTTTTGAATATCAAGAATGGCTCGAGTTTAGCCTGCGTACACGTTTAAAAAATCATCAGGCTTCTTCATAAAGCCACCCCAATTGACCGGACTTGTGATCCCCCCTAAAAAAAACTTTAAAACCTTGAAAATGGTCTAGAGCAGAGTCAACGAATTTATTTTTAGGGAGTGAGATATTTCCAAGGCGATATATTGAGCTGTCAACGCCATGCAGGCACGGGGATGTGCACGTGTTGTTCGTAAGCTCTCCATTACCAGTTAAAGTGGAAATATCATCTTTACTTATATCAAACGAAACTTAATCCAGTCCATCTCCAAGTAGGTTTATTAAGTTACGTATTTTTGCCTCATCGATGTAATTAGAAAAGTCAAAATCCATGTATTCACCTACACTGATGAACGGGACGAAACGAGACCTATACCTGGTCTTTTTTCTTCCTTCTCTAGTAGGGTAGGTGGAGACGAGTAAATTTCAGATGTTGACTTTGAACAAGGTTGGCATGAACAGGAAATATCCTCCTCCGCCGATGAATTCTCACTTCCTGCTGACGTATGATTGTCAAGCAAAGGTCCTCGGATAGCCAGACAAAAACCGAATGCTGATGAAAATGAAATTCAAAATATATTGATATATTAATAACATACATTATGCCTAAATTAAGATGGATTTGAAATAAATAGTTATCACTTAGAAATAAACGGAAAAATTTAAGAATATGATGCAGGTATAAACACACCAATTCTTACTTACACAACATACACACGCACACACACACACACATATAGATACATACAAACACAAATACATACACACAAACACAAAAACAAACACACAGACACACATACCCATACCACTAATTTAGCTGTGAAATAAATTTATTAAATTACAATATATTATAAAGTTAAAGAATAATGAATAAAATTTAAATACACGTAGATATATAACGATATATAAGAGTCTATTAGCGAGCCAAGATAAGTGATGCTATCACCTTTTTCAATTCCTGTCCGTAAAGCCCTAGTTCATAATCCGACTGTATATTTAGGTCAATGACTTTAGTTTTGACCGTGTAGATCTTCATACCCAGTAGCTGAGAGAAATATGCTATTTCATTTAGCATCACTAGGGAAGTTGCTGGATCAGTAGCAAGAGCAACGATATCATCCGCGTATTCCAGGTTAGAAACGTTAATGCCGAATCCCGTAATGACAATATCAAAACTCGAGAGTGATCTTTCTAGAACCCAATCTATAGGCCTACAGAAACTAAATAAGACAGGGGACAATCTGCACCCCTGTTTTAAGCCACAATCCACATTTAAGGGCCCAGTTTCGGTTTGCAATACTCATAGTAGGTATTCATCAGCTCAATGAATTCAACCAGGGTGCCACTTTTTGCTATGATTCATCAAAGGTTTTCACATGTTACAGAGTCGAAAGCAGCCACGAAATCAAGAAACATGTTAATTATAGAAAGGCTGTAACGTTCCCCATGTTGTAGAATAGTACAACGAGTGAAGATCAGGTCAGTACATCCTCTCTCTCTCTCTGCAAAATCCACACTGGTTTTCACGAGTCTGCTCGTCCCTTGCTCCCTCGAACCTTTTGAGCAAATTCATCGCGAATAATTTGGTGCCCATATCCATGAGTGATATCCTTCGGTAGTTAAGGCTGTCAAATTTGTCCCCCTTTTTAAATACTGGGCTTATTACTGAGATCTTCTAATCAGATGGGAAGGTCTTCTTCTCCCACATCGGACTTAAGAGGGGTTCTAGTTGTTGAGCTACAATATGGCGTGAGACCTTGTAGACCTCAGGAGGGAGACTGTCTTCGCCAGGCGACTTATTGCTTTTTAGCCGTTTGATGACGTTTGGTATCTCGGAAGTTGAAGCTGGTGCCATGTCGATTTAAAAACGGCGGTTTATCAGCTGTTGGTGACAACATCATGTTTGGACCTTGCCAATCAGTGTTTGGATTCAACAGATCTTAAAGTGATTCTTCATAACTTTTACCTTGTAATCAGGAATCATATTACCTTGAGCGTCTTTTGAGGGACCAGCGAAAGATGTGAAGGGACAATCTTTAAGGGACCATCTTTCAGGAAAGATGTTGAATTTACCGGGCTCAATTGCACAGCTCAAAACAAATCCACTAATGGCTGAATATAAGTAAGCAAAAAGTTCTTGAAATAAAACCAGTTATTAGGTCAACACTCAATGAGAATTTGTAAGTCTAATACCCTACAACCACAGAGTCTTCGTCAATTTGCCTAAAGGTGAGAGCCCTTAGCCCACAGCACACAAGTATAAAGAAACAAAAAATCAGGGAACTTGTAATACTTGTTCTTATCTCAGCTTCAAATAAAAAGTATAAGTCAATGGCATACTGGCAAATGACACCTGAGATGAAGGTTAAAGAAGGATTTCAGGGTCAGTTTTAGCATCCAGCTATCCAGAGCCCAATATACTGCTAACAATGAACTATTGTTTGAAGAAAATGAGAGATTCACCCCTTTAAGACAGTCCAAATACAATTTAGGCATCTAAATACGTAATTCTAACTATTTCTGCAAAGGTAAATAAGGAAAGAAAAAAATAATCTTAAAGAAAAAACAGAAGCTCTTAGGTGTATAAAAATTGAAGTTGATACTGAAAAAACTGAACTGTAACAATCAATTCAGCTTTTGAAAGTCTACATAATAGCTTAATAAGTCATTGCTGCCGAGCATTTGACTGTGAGCTATAACAAAGAAAAAAATACCTCTTAATCAACAAGTTGTGACTACCATTTGTAAATTCAAAAAAAAATATTACATTCTTAAATATTTGTTAAAGAAAATTAAATCTCTTGCTAGAGAAGAATATGTTTGAATTTATATAAGAAAAAAAACTGACTAGGAACTACACAACAAAATTACTAAAAGAGTAAATGAATGTGTTTTATTTAGAAAAGAGTTTATCACAGAGAGGCTATTATATTAACGCTATTTCAGGTTTTCGGAATCATTCTTACAAGAACAATTGGAAGATCTTGCCCCATCATGCTTTCTATTCCAAGTTGTTTAAAGTAGTTTGGAATGGGCAATTGATATCATTATTTATAAGCTATCCATTTTCAAGTCATATGTTTCAGGTAAACTGAGCTATTGACTCATTTACATGTAAAATTTTATACAAATTCGGTTGATGCAATTCCATTTCCTTTCAACTAATAATAGTGTTCTTGTTTAAATTTTAATCTCAGCTTTGAAACCAAAAAAAATCACTTTTAAATTAAAAATTCAGAAAAAAGCCGGATTAAGTTAAAATATTCCATTTCGAGCTATTCAGAAACTTTAAAATTCAAGGTAAAATCTCATTAGTCCTGAATCATCTTTCAGATTTGCTTCTAAAAACTGGATTCGCCTGTTATTTTCAAAACAGAAAAAAAACCTCTGCTTCACAATTGGAAATAATACTGCCACGGTTTTTTCGTAGTAATAAAGAAGTGTTTGATAGGAACGTATAAACTTACTTGACCACCTTGCCATCCTTCTTTTCCACTTATAGGAAATGTCGCTCCAATGTGCAATACTTTGCTTTTAGTTCTTGGCAAACCGGTATGGCAAAATCCTACAAGAATTACAAAATAATACATAAGAATACTCATTCCAAGTTAGGGTTCTCTTTCACAAATCAGATGAGAACTATCGACATTTTCCTAGCATCCCCGGTGGCTGCGCAAGCAAATGAAGCAACAAGAATATATTTTCTTTGGGAGAAAATTGCTTGGTTCTAGGTTAAAATCTTTCAACCAAACAATTATGTGTTCATTTTGAAGGATTGATCATTCGTGTTTCAAAGAAACAGAGAAATATGTAAAAATAAAGCCGGGAATCAGTCCCCGTGAACCATTCAAGCAAATGAAAAACAAGATTAAATGCATTTGGGAGACAATTCTATCGTTCAGTTCTGTATATTAAAATCACGGAATCGGGAATTCTTTGTCTATTTTGATGAGGTGTTTTTTTACGGTTGGGTGGATTCTAAGAGCACAAATTCTGGGAACACGGGCACAGTGGGCAAATTACAAATTTTAAACGGTAGCACTTAGGGTATATTCACACTGATGTTTTAGTAATACCGAGATCTACTTAGCACTAATTTCAGCCAATCGGAAATTTTCATAGAATGTTGTGATTAGCACCGGCCAATTGTATAAACTGGCAAAGACAATTAAGGATTCCCTGAAGGAGGCGTCGGTGTCCCTTACAGATTTTATCTTTTTAAAGCTTTTCGGCACCAATTCGGTACGGAATTCCCGTTAAATTCTTTTTCCAGATGCTTAGCACAGGACTATGTATGGAATCCAAATTCTAAATAATCTAAGCTTATTTTTTTACTGCTTTTCCACTGTAACTCTTTGGCTGGATCATCCCTTTTCTAACAAATTTGGCACGCACGACACGTTATACGTGAAACGCATTATAAATACTATCGAGCAAAAATTCTTAGATGGCAAACTTGCTTAAAACTGTCGAAAATTGATAGAAACGTCCTCCCGGCTTTCCATGTCTTGCTGCCACATGGTGCTGCAATAATCCCTAGATATATCAGAGGCAAAGCTCTGTCGTTGCCTGCAGTTAAGAGCCATAATCTCTCAATATGTTAGCAAGTATTATTTTTTCCCTATGCCACTTTATACAGAAGCGGGGGTCGCCCTTACAAGAGGAGGCTCATTCGATTGGAAAATGCAGTTTTAAATAACCTTTTTAGTAGAGAGCTATCTTACACTCCGGGCGGGACTCCTTATTTGGGCATAGAACCACGTGGTTTATGGTTTTCTCACTGAGAATGGAAAAAACAGTATTTTTCTCACTTGAAAAAACAGGAATTTTGTCACATTTATGGATGTTTTCTTGGATGGTTATGTGTGTTGGTCAATTTATTTGATGTTTTTCATGGATGTCAACAGTAATTTATGGATGTTTTTATGGTTTTTGTCAGTGAGAATTTGAAAACAGGAACTTTCTCACTTTTATGGATGTTTTTATGGTTTTTGTAAGTGAGAATGAAAAAACAGGAACTTTCTCACATTTATGTATGTTTTATGGTTTTTGTAAGTGAGAATGGAAAAACAGGAACTTTCTCACTTTGATGGATTATTGAGTCATTAATCAAATTGTTTCCGGGGAAAGTTAAATAATGTCTGACAGATGACGTCAAGTTAATTACTGTCCTTCATGTATTTCCAAACAGAATGCTTCCAGAGCAAAGTTTAAATCACATATGACAGATGATGTCATGATTGATTGATTGACATGGAAGGTGACTTAATTTTTTGTTTCTAAAGAGAAATGATTAACGAAAAGGGAATTAATTTGTTGTTTCTAAAGAGAACTGTTTCCGAGCGAATGTTTAGATCTTAGCGATGAATTGTTTTAGCGCGGGAATCAGGTTTATTAGTAATTTGAAATGTGTCAGCGCAGAGATGCCAAAACATAAGGAACACGCTGAAATTACGTTTAGGGATTATTTGGGCGAAACAATTTTAACCATTTTAGGGAATTATTTCGGCGAAACAGTTAGAGACATTTTAAAAGATGATTTTAGAAGAGAATTTAAGGGTGAAACTCTGTGGACGTTATAATACACAAGTTGTATTTTAACAGTGTCGAGAGGTCCCCTACCCCAACCCCAAAGGGTTCCGATCCCCCTACCCCAACCCCCAAGGGTTCCAATCCCCCAACCCCAACCCCGAAGGAAGCCCCGGGTCCTCAAAGGTCCTTCAGGCTCCCAAAGGGCCCCAGGACCCCCAAAGGCCTTCCCCCGGTCCCCAAAGGCCCTCCCCCAGCCCCCAAAGGTCCACCAGGCTCCCAAAGGACCACCCAGCCCTAAAGGGCCCCCCCCGGCCCCCAAAGGGCCCCCAGCACCCCATTTTTTAATACTTTTTATGGCTTTATTATATCTTTTCAGAACAAGTTATTTTCTTAATGTCCATCCTAAACCCATTTTACAAGTTGCCTTAAAGGGCCCCCCCAGACCCCCAAAGGACCCCCAGCCCCCCAAAGGCCCCAGAGCCCCCATTTTTTAACACTTTTTATGGCTTTATTATATCTTTTCAGAACAAGTTATTTTCTTAATGTCCATCCTAAGCCCATTTTACAAGTTGAAGTACCCATCCTTTTCACCCACAACTTTACTATACTGCTTTTTGAATGCTCCAACACCAAGCAATACTTTTCAAAGCCATTTCAGAACAAGTTATTTTCTTAATGTCCATCCTAAACCCATTTTACAAATTGAAGTACCCATCCATTTCAACCCACAACTTTACTTTACAGCTTTTGAATGCCCCAACACCTAGCAATACTTTTCAAAAGGCATTTCAGAACAAGTTCCTTTCTTAATATCCCTCTTAAACCCATTTTACAAGTTGAAATACCCATCCTTTTCACACACAACATTACTTTACAGCTCTTGAAGACCACAACACCAAGCAATACTTTTCAAAAGGCATTTCAGAACAAGTTCTTTTCTTAATGTCCCTCCTAAACCCATTTTACAAGTTTATGTACCCATACTTTTCACCCACAACTTTACTTTACAGCTTTTTGAATGCCCCAACAGCAAGCAATACTTTTCAAAAGGCATTTCAGAACAAGTTAATTTCTTAATGTCCCTTCTAAACCTATTTTCCAACTTGAAGTACTTATCTTTTTCCACACGTCTTTACTTTCCGACTTTTTGCATACCACAACACCAAGAAATACTTTTCAAATGGCATTTCAGAACCAGTTCCTCTCTTAATGTCCCTCCTAAACCCATTTTACAAGTTGAAGTACCCATACTTTTCACCCACAACTTTACTTTACAGTTTTTTGAAAGCCCCAACAGCAAGCAATACTTTTCAAAAGGCATTTCAGAACAAGTTATTTTCTTAGTGACCCTTCTAAACCTATTTTCCAACTTGAAGTACCCATCCTTCTACACCCACAACTTTACTTTACAGCTTTTTGAATGCTCCAACACCAAGCAATACTTTTCAAAGGGCATTTCAGAACAAGTTCTTTTCATAATGTCCATCCTAAACCCATTTTACAAGTTGAAGTTCCCATCCTTTTCACCCACAACTTTACTTTACAGCTTTTGGAAGGCCCAACACCAAGTAATACTTTTCAAAAGGCATTTCAGAACAAGTTCTTTTCTTAGTGACCGTTCTAAACCCATTTTACAAATTGAAGTATCCATTCTTTTCACCCAAAACTTAGTTATAGGTAAGAGTTTGAAGTTTTACCTTAGAGACTTAGCTTAGACTTTTAGTTTGGTTTAGTTTTTGTTAAAAGTTTAGAGGTTGTTTTTTTTAGCTTAGACTCTTAGCTTAGAGTTTTTGTTAGAGTTCTAGTTTAGTTTAGTTTTAGTTAAGAGTTTATAGTTTTTATCTTAGAGTCTTAGCTTAAAGTTTTAGTTTGGTTTAGTTCTAGTTTAGTTTAGTTTTAGTTAAGAGTTTAGAGTTTTTAGCTTAGAGTCACAGCTTAAGGTTTTAGTTTGGTTTAGTTTTAGTTAAAAGTTTAGAGTTTTTTTTATCTTATATTCATAGCTTAGAGTTTTTGTTAGAGTTCTAGTTTAGTTTAGTTTTAGTTAAGAGTTTAGAGTTTTTAGCTTAGAGTCTTAGATTAGAGTTTTATTCAGAATTATAGTTTAGTTTAGTTTAGTTACAGTTAAGAATTTAGATTTTTAGCTTATAGTCATAGCTTATAATTTTAATTAGAGTTGTAGTTTGGTTAAGTTTTAGTTAAGAGTTTAGAGTTTTAACTTAGAGTCTCAGCTTAGAGTTTTTGTTAGAGTTGAAGTTTAGTTTAATTTTAGTTATGAATTTGATGTTTTACCTTTGAGTTTCAGTTAGAGTTCTAGTTTAGTTTACTTTTAGTTAAGAGTTTAGAGTTTTTAGCTTAAAGTCTTAGTTTGGTTTAGTTTTATTTAAAAGTTTATAGTTTTTTTTAGCTTAGAGTCTTAGCTTAGAGTTTTTGTTAGAGTTCTAGTTTAGTTTATTTTTAGTTCAGAGTTTAGAGTTTTTAGCTTAGAGTCTTAGCTTAGAGTTTTATTCAGAGTTCTAGTTTAGTTTAGTTTAGTTACAGTTCAGAATTTAGAGTTTTAGCTTATAGTCATAGCTTATAATTTTACTTAAAGTTGTAGTTTGGTTAAGTTTTAGTTAAGAGTTTAGATTTTTACCTTAGAGTCTTAGCTTAGAGTTTTAGTTAGAGTTGAAGTTTAGTCTAGTTACAGTTAAGAATTTAGAGTTTTAGCTCAGAGTCATAGCTTAGAGTTTTACTTAAAGTTTAGTTTGGCTAAGTTTTAGTTAAGAGTTTGATGTTTTAGCTTTGAGTTTAAGTTAGAGTTCTAGTTTAGTTTAATTTTAGTTAAGAGTTTGATGTTTTACATTTGAGTTTCAGTTAGAGTTCTAGTTTAGTTTTAGTTAAGAGTTTGGTGTTTTACCTTAGAGTCTTAGCTTAGAGTTCTAGTTTAGGTAGTTTTACTTAAGAGTTTAGAGTTTTAGCTTAGAGTCTCAGCTTAGAGTTTTTGTTAGAGTTCTAGTTTATTTTAGTTTTAGTTGAGTTTAGTGTTTTTAGCTTAGAGTCTTAGCTTAGAGTTTATGTTGAAATTTTAGTATAGTTTAGTTTTAGTTTAGAGTTTTAGCTTAGAGTTTTAGCTTGGAGTTTTTGTTAGAGTTGAAGTTTAGTTTAGTTTTAGTTAAGAGTTTAGAGTTTTTTTGTTAGAGTTCTAGTTTAGTTTAATTTTAGTTAAGAGTTTGATTTTTTACCTTTGAGTTTCAGTTAGAGTTCTAGTTTAGTTTAGTTTTAGTTATGAGTTTAGATTTTATCGTAGAGTCTTAGCTTAGAGTTTTATTTAGAGTTCTAGTTTAGTTTAGCTTTAGTTACAGTTCAGAATTTAGAGTTTTAGCTAAGAGTCATAGCTTAGAGTTTTACTTAAAGTTATAGTTTGCTTAAGTTTTAGTTAAGAGTTTAGAGTTTTTAGCTTAGAGTTTTTGTTGTAGTTCTAGTTTATTTTATTTTTAGTTAATAGTTTAGAGTTTTATCTTATAGTTTTATCTTATATTTTTTGTTAGATTTGTATTTTATTTTAATTTTATTTAATAGTTTTATTTTTTAAATTTTATTTTAATTTATAGTTCTATTATAGTTTACTTTTAGTTTATATTTTAGAGTTTTTTATCTTATAGTATTATCTTAGAGTTTTAGTTAGAGTTATAGTTTAGTTTAGTTTTAGTTAAGAGTTTAGAATTTTAGCTCTGAGTATTAGCTTAGAGTTTTTGTTAGAGTTCTAGTTTATTTAAGTTTTGAGTTCTAGTTTAGATTCTTAACTTAGAGTCTTAGATTAGAGTTTTTGTTAAAGTTTAAGTTTAGTTTATTAATATTTAATAGTTTATAGTTTTAACTTATATCCTTTGATTAGATTTTTATTCTATTGTAGTTTTATTTCATATTTTAGAGTTTTTTATATTAGAGTCTTAACTTAGAGTTTTTGTTAGAGTTCTAGTTTAGTTTAGTTATAGTTAAGAGTTTAGAGTTTTCAGCTTAGATTCTTAGCTTAGAGTTTTAGTTTAGTTTAATTTTAGTTAAGAGTTTAGAGTTTTACCATAGAGTCTTATCTTAGGGTTTTCTTAGAGTTCTAGTTTAGTTTAGTTTTAGTTAAGAGTTTAGAGTTTTTAGCTTAGAGTCTTAGTTTAGAGTTTTTTTGCTGCAGTTCTAGTTTAGTTTAGAGTTTTAGCTTAGACTTGGAGTTTTAATTAGAGTTCTAGTTTAGTTTATTTTTATTTAAGAGTTTAGATTTTTCGCTTAGAGTCTTAGCTTAGAGTTTTTATTAGAGTTCTAGTTTAGTTTAGTTTTAGTTAAGAGTTTAGAGTTTTAGCTTAGAGTCTTAGCTTAGAGTTTTTGTTAGATTCCTAGTTAATTTTAGTTATAGTTAAGAGTTTGAAGTTTTAACTTAGAGACTTAGCTTAGAGTTTTAGTTAAGTTTAGTTTTACTTAGGAGTATAGAATTTTAGCTTAGAGTCTCTGCTTAGAGTTTTTGTTAGAGTTCTAGTTTAGTTTAGTTTTAGTTAAGAGTTTAGTGTTTTTAGCTTAGAGTCTTAGTTTAGAGTTTTTGTTGAAGTTCAAGTTTAGTTTAGTTTTAGTTTAGAGTTTTAGCTTAGACTTAGAGTTTTAATTAGAGTTCTAGTTTAGTTTGGTTTTAGTTAAGAGTTTAGAGTTTTTAGCTTAGAGTCTTAGCTTAGTTTTATTTAGAGTTCTAGTTTAATTTAGTTTTTGTTAAGAGTTTAGAGTTTTACCATAGAGTCTTAGCTTAGAGTTTTAGTTAGAGTTAAAGTTTAGTTTAGTTACAGTTAAGAATTTAGATTTTTAGCTTAGAGTCATAGCTTAGAGTTTTACTTAAAGTTATAGCCTGGTTAAGATTTAGTTAAGAGTTTCGAGTTTTAGCTGAGTCTTATCTTACAGTTTTTGTTAGAGTTCTAGTTTAGCTTAGTTTTACTTAAGAGTTTAGAGTTTTACCTTAGAGTCTTAGCTTAGAGTTTTTGTTAGAGTTCTAATTTAGTTTAATTTTAGTTAAGAATTTGATGTTTCACCTTTGAGTTTCAGTTAGAGTGCTAGTTTAGTTTACTTTTAGTTAAGAGTTTAGTGTTTTACCTTAGAGTCTAAGCATAGAGTTTTAGTTAGAGTTCTGGTTTAGTTTAGTTTTAGTTAAGAGTTTAGAATTTAAGCTTAGAGTCTTAGCTTAGAGTTTTTGTCACAGTTCTAGTTTAGTTTAATTTTAGTTAAGAGATTGATGTTTTACCTTTGAGTTTTAGTTAGAGTTCTAGTTTATTCTAGTTTTAGTTATGAGGTTGGTGTTTTGACTTAGATTTTTAGGTTAGATCTCTAGTTAGAGTTCTAGTTTAGATTAGTTTTAGTTAATAGTTTAGAATTTTAGCTTAGAGTCTTAGCTTAGAGTTTTTGTTAGAGTTCTATTTTATTTTAGTTTTAGTTAAGAGTTTAGAGTTTTTGGCTCAGAGTCTCTTGCTTAGAGTTTCTGTTGAAGTTCTAGTTTAGTTTAGGTTTAGTTAATAGTTTTAGCTTAGAGTCGTAGCTTAGAGTTTTTGTTAGAGTTCTAGTTTAGTTTAGATATAGTTAAGCGTCTGGAGTTTTACCTTCGAGACTTAGCTTAGAGTTTTAGTTTAGTTTTAGTTAAGAGTTTAGAGTTGTAGCTTAGAGTCTTAGCTTAGAGTTATAGTTAGAGTTGAAGTTTAGTTTAGTTATAGTTAAGAGTTTAGAGTTTTTAGCTTAGAGTCTTAGCTTAGAGTTATAGTTAGAGTTGAAGTCTAGTTTAGTTTACTTAAGAGTTTAGAGTTTTATGATAGAATCTTAGCTTAGAATTTTTGTTGAATTTTTAGTTTAGTTTATTTTTAGTTAAGAGTTTGGTGTTTTACATGATAGTCCTAGCTTAGAGTTTTATTTAGATATCTATTTTATTTTAGTTTTATTTAAGAGTTTTTTTTTTTAAATTATAGTCATAGATTAGACTCTTAGTTAGAGTTCTAGTTTATTTTAGTTTTAGTTAAGAGTTTAGAATTTTAGCTTAGAGTCTTAGCTTAGAGTTTTTGTTAGAGTTCTAGTTTAGCTTAGTTTTAGTTAACAGTTTAGAGTTTTTACCTTAGAGTCTTAGCTTAGAGTTTTTGTTGAAGCTCTAGTTTAGTTTAGTTTTAGTTAAGAGTTTATAGTTTTAGCTTAGAGTCTTAGCTTAGAGTTTTTGTTAGAGTTTTAGTTTAGTTTAGTTTTAGATAAGAGTTTTGAGTTTTACCTTAAAGTCTTAGATTAGAGTTTTAGTTAGGGTTGAAGTTTCGTTTAGTTTAGTTATAGTTAAGAGTTTAGAGTTTACCATAGAGTCTTAGCTTAGAGTTTTACTTAGAGTTCTAGTTTAGTTTAGTTTTAGTTACAGTTCAGAATTTAGAGTTTTAGCTTAGAGTCATAGCTTAGAGTTTTACTTATAGTTATAGTTTTCTTAATTTTTATTTAAGAGTTCAGAGTTTTTAGCCTAGAGTTTTTGTTGAAGTTTTAGTTTAGTTTAGTTTTAGTTAATAGTTTAGAGTTTTAGCTTAGAGTCTTAGCTTAGAGTTTTTGTTAGAGTTGAAGTTTAGTTTAGTTTTAGTTAAGAGTTTATAGTTTTTTTTGTTAGAGCTCTAGTTTAGTTTAATTTTAGTTAAGAGTTTGATTTTTTACCTTTGAGTTTCAGTTAGAGTTCTAGTTTAGTTTAGTTTTAGTTAAGAGTTTAGATTTTATCATAGAGTCTTAGCTTAGAGTTTTACTTAAAGTTATAGTTTAGTTTAGTTTTAGTTACAGTTCAGAATTTAGAGTTTTAGCTTAGAGTCATAGCTTACAGTTTTACTTAAATTTATAGTTTGCTTAAGTTTTAGTTAAGAGTTTAGAGTTTTTAGCTTAGAGTTTTTGTTGAAGTTCTAGTTTAGTTTAGTTTTAGTTAATAGTTTAGAGTTTTAGCTTAGAGTCTTAGCTTAGAGTTTTTCTTAGAGTTGAAGTTTAGTTTAATTTTAGTTAAGAATTTGATGTTTTACCTTTGAGTTTCAGTTAGAGTTCTAGTTTAGTTTACTTTTAGTTTAGAGTTTAGAGTTTTTAGCTTAGAGTCTTAGCTTAGAGTTTTAGTTAGAGTTCTAGTTTAGTTTAGTTTTAGTTAAGAGTTTAGAATTTTAGCACTGAGTCTTAGCTTAGAGTTTTTGTTAGAGTTCTAGTTTATTTTAGTTTTTAGTTCTAGATAAGATTTCGTTAATTTATTCATCGAACATGGACCTTAATAAAGTTAAAGTTTAGTTTAGTAAATGCGGAGATTTTTGAGTTTTTAATTTCAATGTCTGCTGAGAGTTTTAGGGTAATTTAGTGAGAGCACAGTGCGGCGAGTCTTTTATCTTAGTTTATTAGGATATAGATGTTTCAATAGGTCTATATTATCTTATTTTCAGTTAAGAGCTTGTAGTTTTTATATTAGATTCTTATCTTATAGTTTTAGTTTAGTTTAATTTTAGTTATGAGTTTAGAGTTTTACAATATAGTCTTATCTTAGTTTTTTTTTATAGTTCTAGTTTAGTTTAGTTTTAGTTAAGAGTTTAGAGTTTTTAGCTTAGAGTCTTAGTTTAGAGTTTTTTTGCTGCAGTTCTAGTTTAGTTTAGAGTTTTAGCTTAGACTTGGAGTTTTAATTAGAGTTATAGTTTAGTCTAGTTTTAGTTAAGAGTTTAGAGTTTTATCTTAGAGTCTTAGCCTAGAGTTTTTGTTAGAGTTCTAGTTTAGTTTATTTTTAGTTAAGAGTTTAGAGTTTTAGCTTAGAGTTTTAGCTTAGAGTTTTTGTTAGATTACTAGTTAAGTTTAGTTATAGTTAAGAGTTTGGAGTTTTAACTTAGAGACTTAGCTTAGAGTTTTAGTTAAGTTTAGTTTTACTTAGGAGTATAGAGTTTTAGCTTAGAGTCTCTGCTTAGAGTTTTTGTTAGAGTTCTAGTTTAGTTTAGTTTTAGTTACGAGTTTAGTGTTTTTAGCTTAGAGTCTTAGTTTAGAGTTTTTGTTGAAGTTCAAGTTTAGTTTAGTTTTAGTTTAGAGTTTTAGCTTAGACTTAGAGTTTTAATTAGAGTTCTAGTTTAGTTTGGTTTTAGTTAAGAGTTTAGAGTTTTTAGCTTAGAGTCTTAGCTTAGTTTTATTTAGAGTTCTAGTTTAATTTAGTTTTAGTTAAGAGTTTAGATTTTTACCATAGAGTCTTAGCTTAGAGTTTTAGTTAGAGTTAAATTTTATTTTAGTTAAAGTTAAGAATTTAGATTTTTATCTTAGAGTAATATATTATAGTTTTAATTAAAGTTATAGCTTGGTTAAGATTTAGTTAAGAGTTTCGAGTTTTAGCTGAGTCTTAGCTTACAGTTTTTGTTAGAGTTCTAGTTTAGCATAGTTTTACTTAAGAGTTTAGAGTTTTACCTTAGAGTCTTAGCTTAGAGTTTTTGTTAGAGTTCTAGTTTAGTTTAATTTTAGTTAAGAATTTGATGTTTCACCTTTGAGTTTCAGTTAGAGTGCTAGTTTAGTTTACTTTTAGTTAAGAGTTTAGTGTTTTACCTTAGATTCTTAGCATTGAGTCTTAGTTGGATTTCTGGTTTAGTTTAGTTTTAGTTAATATTTTAGAATTTTAGCTTAGAGTCTTAGCTTAGAGTTTTTGTTAGATTTCTAGTTTAGTTTAATTTTAGTTAAGAATTTGATGTTTTAACTTTGAGTTTCAGTTAGAGTTATAGTTTAGTTTACTTTTAGTTAAGATTTTAGTGTTTTACCTTAAAGTCTTAGCTTAGAGCTCTTGTTAGAGATCTAGTTTAGTTTAGTTTTAGTTAATAGTTTAGAATTTTAGCTTAGAGTCTTATCTTAGAGTTTTTGTTAGAGTTCTATTTTATTTTAGTTTTAGTTAATAGTTTATAGTTTTTGGCTCAGAGTCTCTTGCTTAGAGTTTCTGTTGAAGTTCTAGTTTAGTTTAGGTTTAGTTAATAGTTTAGAGTTTTAGCTTAGAGTCGTAGCTTAGAGTTTTTGTTATAGTTCTAGTTTAGTTTAGATATAGTTAAGCGTCTGGAGTTTTACCTTCGAGACTTAGCTTAGAGTTTTAGTTTAGTTTTAGTTAAGAGTTTAGAGTTGTAGCTTAGAGTCTTAGCTTAGAGTTATAGTTAGAGTTGAAGTTTAGTTTAGTTTACTTAAGATTTTAGAGTTTTATGATATAATCATAGCTTAGAGTTTTTGTTGAAGTTTTAGTTTAGTTTAGTTTTAGTTAATAGTTTAGATTATTTTAGCTTAGAGTCCTAGATTAGAGTTTTTGTTAGAGTTCTAGTTTAGTTTACTTTTAGTTAAGAGTTTTGTGTTTTACCTTAGAGTTATAGCTTAGAGTTTTAGTTAGAGTTATAGTTTAGTTTATTTTTAGTTAAGAATTTAGAATTTTAGCTTAGAGTCTTATCTTGGAGTTTTTGTTAGAGTTCTAGTTTAGCTTAGTTTTAGTTAAAAGTTTAGAGTTTTTAGCTTAGAGTCTTAGCTTAGAGTTTTTGTTTAAGTTCTAGTTTAGTTTAGTTTTAGTTAAGAGTTTATAGTTTTAGCTTAGAGTCTTAGCTTAGAGTTTTTGTTAGAGTTCTAGTTTAGTTTAGTTTTAGATAAGATTTTTGAGTTTTACCTTAAAGTCTTAGATTAGAGTTTTAGTTAGGGTTGAAGTTTCGTTTAGTTTAGTTATAGTTAAGAGTTTATAGTTTTAGCTTAGAGTCTTAGCTTAGAGTTTTAGTTAGAGTTATTTTTTATTTTAGTTTTACTTAAGAGTTATAGCTTAGAGGTTTAGCCTAGAATCTTAGCTTGGAGATTTAGTTAGAGTTGAAGTTTAGTCCAAACTAGCATAACCACAAAATTACGAAATATTGCATAGAAATACCAAAACCATAGGTTAGATTAGGTTAGGTTAGGTTTTTCCACGTTTAAGTTATGTTAGGTTAGCTTATCATGAGAGCTCATGATAAGCTAACCTAACCTAACCTAACTTAAACGTGGAGAAACCAAACATCTAACCTAATCTAACCTAATCTAACCTATGGTTTTGGTATTTCTATGCAATATTGTGTAATTTTGTGGTTATGCTAGTTTGGACTAAACTTCAACTCTAACTAAATCTCCAGGCTAAGATTCTAGGCTAAACCTCTAAGCTATAACTTATAAGTAAAACTAAAATAAAAAATAACTATATCTAAAACTCTAAGATAGAACTATAATCTAAAAATAGTAACTCTTAAATACAACTAAACTAAACGAAACTTCAACACTAACAAAAACTCTAATATAAGAATTTAAGTTCTAACTCAGAACTCTTAACTAGAACTAAACTAAAACTCTAACAAAAACTCTAAGCTAAGACTCTAAGCTAAAACTATAAACTATTAAATAAAAATAAGCTAATCTATAGCTTAAAAAAAAAATATAATCTAAGACTATTATATAAAAACTATAAAAAGTTAACTAAAACAAAGCAAAAATGGAAATATAAATACAACTCTATTATATAATTATAATACGAAATTATAAACTCGTAACTAAAGACAAACAAAACTAGAATTCTAACTAGAATTCCAAGTTATAACTCTAAGTTAAAAGACCGGACTTTTAGCTAAAACTGAACTAAACTAGAACTCTAACAAAAACTTTAAGCTAAGACTCTAAGCTAAAAACTCTAAACTCTTAACTAAAACTAAACTAAACTAAAACTTCAACAAAAACTCTAAGCTAAGATTCTATGATAAAACTCTAAACTCTTAAGTAAACTAAACTAGAACTCTAACAAAAACTCTAAACTACGACTCTAAGCTAAAAACTATAAACTCTTAACTATAACTAAACTAAACTTCAACTCTAACTATAACTCTAATCTAAGACTCTAAGCTAAAACTCTAAACTCTTAACTAAAACTAAACTAAACTAAAACTCTAAGCTAAGTCTCGAAGGTAAAACTCCAGACGCTTAACTATATCTAAACTAAACTAGAACTCTAACAAAAACTCTAAGCTAAGACTCTAAGCTAAAACTCTAAACTCTTAACTAAAACTAAACTAGAACTCTAATTAAAACTCCAAGTCTAATATAAAACTCTAAACTAAACTACAACTGCAACAAAAAACTCTAAACTAAGACTCTAAGATAAAAACTCTAAACTCTTAACTAAAACTAAACTAAACTAGAACTCTAAAAAAAAAACCTAAGATAATACTCTATGGTAAAACTCTAAACTCTTAAATAAAACTAAATTAAACTAGAACTCTAAGCTAAGAATCTAAGCTAAAAACTCTAAACTCTTAACTAAAACTAAACTAAAATAGAACTCTAAAAAAAACTATAAGATAAGACTCTATGCTAAAAGAATATAAGATATTAACAAACACTACAATAAACTAAAAATCTAAGCTAACACTCTAATCTAAAACACTAAACTCATAACTATTACTAAACTAAACTTTAACTTTAATAAAAACTCTAAGCTAAGACTCTAAGCTAAAACTCTAAACTAGAACTCAAAACTAAAATAAACTAGAACTCTAACAAAAACTCTAATCTAAGACTCAGTGATAAAATTCTAAAATCTTAAATAAAACTAAAAGAACCTATACTTCTAGAAAAAACTATAATCTAAGACTCTAATATAAAAAACTGTAGAATCTAAACTGAAATTAAATTTAACTAGAACACTAAAAGAAACTTAAAGGTAAAAAATAAAATCATTAACTAACATTGAACTAAACTTCAACTCTAACAAAAACTCTAAACTAAGACTCTAAGCTATAACTCTAAACTATTAACTAAAACTAAACTAAACTAGAACTTCAACAAAAACTCTAAGCTAAAAACTCTAAACTCTTAACTAAAACTTAACCAAACTATAGCTTTAAGTAAAACTCTAAGCTATGACTCTAAGCTAAAACTCTAAATTCTGAACTGTAACTAAAACTAAACTAAACTAGAACTCTAAGTAAAACTCTAAGCTAAGACTCTATGATAAACTCTAAACTCATAACTAAAACTAAACTAAACTAGAACTCTAACTGAAACTCAATGGTAAAAAATCAAACTCTTAACTAAAATTAAACTAAACTAGAACTCTAACAAAAAAAACTCTAAACTCTTAACTAAAACTAAACTTCAACTCTAACAAAAACTCTAAGCTAAGACTCTAAGCTAAAAACACTAAACTCTTAAATAAAACTAAATAAACTAGAAATCTAACAAAAGCTCTAAGCCGAGACTCTAAGCTAAAACTCTAAACTCTTAAGTAAAACTATACTGAACTAGAACTCTAAGTTAAGACTCTGAGGTAAAACACCAAACTCATAACTAAAACTAAACTAAACTAGAACTCTAACTGAAACTCAAAGGTAAAACATCAAACTCTTAACTAAAATTAAACTAAACTAGAACTCTAACAAAAAACTCTAAGCTAAGACTCTAAGCTAAAACTCGAAACTCTTAACTAAGACTTAGCCAAACTAAAACTTTAAGTAAAACTCTAAGCTATGACTCTAAGCTAAATTCTTAACTGTAACTAAACTAAACTTCAACTCTAACTAAAACTCTAAGCTATGACTCTAAGGTAAAAGTCTAAACTCTTAAATAAAACTAAACTAAACTAGAACTCTAAGAAAAACTATGAGCTAAGACTCTAAGCTAAAACTCGAAACTCTTAACTAAAACTAAACCAAACTACAACTTTAAGTAAAATTCTAAGCTATGACTCTAAGATAAGAATATAAATTCTGAACTGTAACTAAACTAAACTAAACTAAACTAGAACTCTGAATAAAACTGTAAGCTAAGACTTTAAGCTAAAAACTCTAAACTCTTAACTAAAACTAAACTAAACTATAACTGTAACAAAAACTCTAAGCTGAGACTCTAAGATAAAAAAAACTATAAACTTTTAAATAAAACTAAACCAAACTAAGACTTTAAGCTAAAAACTATAAACTCTTAACTAAAATTAAACTAAACTAGAACTCTAACTGAAACTCAAAGGTAAAACATCAAATTCATAAATAAAATTAAACGAAACTTCAACTCTAACAAAAACTCTAAGCTGAGACTCTAAGCTAAAACTCGAAACTCTTAACTAAAACTAAGCTAAACTAGAACTCTAACAAAAACTCTAAGCTAAGACTCTAAGCTAAAATTCTAAACTCTTAACTAAAACTAAACTAAACTAGAACTCTAACTAAAACTCTAAGCTATAACTCTAAGGTAAAACACAAAACTCTTAACTAAAACTAAACAAAACTATAACTCTAACAAAACCTCTAATATAGGACTCTAAGATAAAAAACACTAAACTCTTAACTAAAACTAAACTAAACTAAAACTTCAACAAAAACTCTAAGATATGATTCTATGATAAAATTCTAAACTCTTAAGTAAACTAAACTAGAACTCTAACAAAAACTCTAAACTACGAATCTAAGCTAAAAACTCTAAACTCTTAACTATAACTAAACTAAACTTCAACTCTAACTATAACTCTAAGCTAAGACTCTAAGCTACAACTCTAAACTCTTAACTAAAACTAAACTAAACTAAAACTCTAAGCTAAGTCTCGAAGGTAAAACTCCAGACCCTTAACTATATCTAAACTAAACTAGAACTCTAAAAAAAACTCTAAGCTACGACTCTAAGCTAAAACTCTAAACTATTAACTAAACCTAAACTAAACTAGAACTTCAACAGAAACTCTAAGCAAGAGACTCTAAGCCAAAAACTCTAAACTCTTAACTAAAACTAAAATAAACTAGAACTCTAACAAAAACTCTAAGCTAAGAGTCTAAGCTAAAATTCTAAACTCTTAACTAAAACTAAACTAAACGAGAACTATAACTAGAACTCTAAGATAAGATTATTAGTTAAAACAATAATCTCTTAACTACAAGTAAACTAAACTATAACTCTAACTGAAATTCAAAGGTAAAAAAACTAATTCATAACTAAAATTAAACTAAACTAGAACTTTAAGAAAAACTGTAAGCTAAGACTCTAAGCTTAAAATCTATACTATTAACTAAAACTAAACTAAACTAGAACTCTAACAAAGACTCTATGCTTAGACTCTAAGTTAAAACACTAAACTCTTAACTAAAAGTAAAATAAACTAGAACTCTAACTGAAAATCAAAGGTGGAAAATAAAACTATCAACTAAAATTAAACTAAACGAGAACTGTAACAAAAACTCTAAGCTTAGACTCTAAGGTAAAACTCTAAACACTTAAGTAAAACTAAGCTAAACAAGGACTCGAACAAAAAATTTAAGCTAAGACTCAGCTAAAACTCGAAACTCTTAACTAAATCTTAACCAAACTCTAACTTTAAGTAAATCTCTAAGCTATGATTCTAAGCTAAAAATCTAAATTCTTAACTGTAACTAAACTAAACTTTAACTCTAACTAAAACTCTAAGCTAAGACTCTATGGTAAAACTCTAAACTATTAACTAAAACTAAATTAAACTAGAACTATAAATAAAACTAAGCTAAGACTCTAAGCTAAAAACTCAAAACTCTTAACTAAAAATAAACTAAAATAGAAATATAATTAAAAATATAATTCTAAGATAAAAATATAAAATAAAACAAAAATAAACTAGAACTACAACAAAAACTCTAAACTAAGACTCTAAGCTAAAAATACCAAACTCTTAACTAAAACTAAACTAGACTAGAACTCTAACAAAAACTCTAAGCTGAGACTCTAAGCTAAAATTCTATACTCTTAAGTAAAACTAAACTTAACTAAAACTCTAAGCTAAGTCTCTAAGGTAAAACTCCAAACTCTTAACTATAACTAAACTTAACTAGGACTCTAACAAAAAATCTAAGCCAAGACTCTAAGCTAAAACTCTAAACTCTTAACAAAAACTAAACTAAACTAGAACTCTAACAAAAACTCTAAGCTAAGACTCTAATCTATAACTCTAAACTCTTAACTAAAACTAAACTAAACTAGAACTCTAATTAAAACACCAAGTATAATATAAAACTCTAAAATAAACTAGAACTGCAACAAAAAAACTCTAAACTAAGACTCTAAGATAAAAGCTCTAAACTCTTAACTAAAACTAAACTAAACTATAACTCTAAAAAAAAACCTAAGATAAGACTCTATGGTAAAACTCTAAACTCTTAATTAAAACTAAATTAAACTAGAACTCTAATATGATAATATAAGCTAAAAACTCTAAACTCTTAACTATAACTAAACTAAACTATAACTCTAACAAAAACTCTAAGCTAATACTCTATGCTAAAAAACTCTAAACTCCTAACTAAAACTAAAATAAACTAAAACTCTAAGCTAAGACTCTAAGCTAAAACTCTAAACTCTTAACTATTACTAAACTAAACTTCAACCTTAACAAAAACTCTAAGCTGAGACTCTAAGATAAAACTCTAAACTAGAACTCAAAACTTAAATAAACTAGAACTCTAACAAAAACTCTAAGCTAAGACTCAGAGCTAAAATTCTAAACTCTTAACTAAAACTAAACTAAACTAGAACTCTAAATAAAACTCTAAGCTAAAAAACTGTAAACTCTAAACTAAAAGTAAACTAGACTAGAGCTCTAACTGAAACTATAAGGTAAAACATCAAATTCTTAACTAAAATTAAACTAAACTTCAACTTTAACAAAAACTATAAGCTAAGACTCTAAGCTAAAACTCTAAACTATTAACTAAAACTAAACTAAACTAGAACTTCAACAAAAACTCTAAGCTAAAAACTTTAAACTCTTAACTAAACCTTAAGCAAACTATAACTTTAAGTAAAACTGTAAGCTATGACTCTAAGCTAAAACTCTAAATTCTGAACTGTAACTAAAACTAAACTAAACTAGAACTCTAAGTAAAACTCTAAGCTAAGACTCTATGATAAAATCTAAACTCTTAACTAAAACTAAACTAAACTAGAACTCTAACTGAAACTCAAAGGTAAAAAATCAAACTCTTAACTAAAATTAAACTAAACTAGAACTCTAACAAAAAAACTCTAAACTATTAACTAAAACTAAGCTAAACTTAAACTCTAACATAAATTCTATGCTAAGACTCTAATCTAAAAACACAAAACTCTTAACTAAAAACAAAATAAACTAAAACTCTAACAAAAACAATAAGCTGAGACTCTAAGCTAAAAATCCAAACTATTAAGTAAAACTAAAATAAACTAGAACTCTAAGCTAATACTCTATGGTAAAACACCAAACTCTTAACTAAACTAAACTAGAACTCTAACTGAAACTCAAAGGTAAAACATCAAACTCTTAACTAAAATTAAACTAAACTAGAACTCTAACAAAAAACTCTAAGCTAATACTCTAAGCTAAAACTCGAAACTCTTAACTGAAACTTAGCCAAACTAAAACTTTAAGTAAAACTCTAAGCTATGACTCTAAGCTAAAACTCTAAATTCTTAACTGTAACTATACTAAACTTCAACTCTAACTTAAACTCAAAGCTAAGACTCTAACGTAAAACTCTAAACTCTTAACTAAAACTAAACTAAACTAGAACTCTAACAAAAACTCTAAGCTAAGACTCTAAGCTAAAACTCGAAACTCTTAACTAAAACTTAACCAAACTACAACTTTAAGTAAAATTCTAAGCTATGACTCTAAGATGAAACTCTAAATTATGAACTTTAACTAAACTAAACTAAACTAAACTAAAACTCTGAATAAAACTGTAAGCTAAGACTCTAAGATAAAAACTCTAAACTCAGCACTAAAACTAAACTAAACTAGAACTGTAACAAAAACTCTAAGCTGAGACTCTAAGCTAAAAAACTCTAAACTTTTAACTAAAACTAAACCAAACTAAGACTTTAAGCTAAAAAATCTAAACTCTTAACTAAAAGTAAACTAAACTAGAACTCTAACTGAAACTCAAAGGTAAAACATCAAATTCATAACTAAAATTAAACGAAACTTCAACTCTAACAAAAACTCTAAGCTGAGACTCGAAGCTAAAACTCGAAACTCTTAACTAAAACTTAACCAAACTACAACTTTAAGTAAAATTATAAGCTATGACTCTAAGCTAAAACTCTAAATTATGAACTCTAACTAAACTAAACTAGAACTTTGAATAAAACTCTAAGCTAAGACTCTAAGCTAAAAACTCTAAAGTCTTAACTAAAACTAAAGTAAAATAGAAATCTAACAAAAAATCTAAGCTATGACTCTAAGCTAAAAAAAACCTCAAAACTATTAACTAAAAATAAACCACACTAAAACTTTAAGCAAAGACTCTAAGCTAAAAACTCTAAACTCTTAACTAAAAATAAACTAAACTAGAACTAAACCAAACTGAAACTTTAAGCTAAGACTCTAAGCTAAAAACTCTAAACTCTTAACTAAAACTAAACTAAACTAGAACTCTAACAAAAACTCTAAGCTAAGAGTCAAAGCTAAAAAAAACAACCTCTAGACTTTTAACTAAAACTAAACCAAACTAAAACTCTAAGCTAAGTCTCTAAGGTAAAACTTCAAACTCTTACCTATAACTAAGTTGTGGGTGAAAAGGATGGGTACTTCAATTTGTAAAATGGGTTTAGGACGGTCACTAAGAAAAGAACTTGTTCTGAAATGCCTTTTGAAAAGTATTGCTTGGTGTTGGGACATTCAAAAGCTATAAAGTTATGTTGTGGGTGAAAAGGAAAGGAACTTCAATTTGTAAAATGGGTTTAGGGAGAACATTATGAAAAGAAATTTTTCTGTAATGCACTTCAAAAAGTATTGCTCTGTGTTGTAGAATTCAAAAAGCTGAATATTAAAGTTGTGGGTGAAAATAATGGGTACTTCAACTTGTAAATTGGGCTTAGGACGGTCACTATGAAAAGCACTTATTCTGAAATTCCCTTTGAAAGTTATTTCTTTATGTTGAGCATTCAAAAAGCTGTAAAGTATAGTTTTGGGTGAATGGGATGGGACCTTCAGCTTGTAAAATGGGTGTGGGGAGGACATGAAGAAAAGAACTTGTTGTGAAATGCCTTTTGAAAAGTATTTCTTGGTGTTGGAGCATTCAAAAGCTGTAAAGTAAAGTTGTGGGTGAGAAGGATGGGTACTTCAAGTTGGAAAATAGGTTTAGAAGGGACATTAAGAAAATAACTTGTTCTGAAATGCCTTTTGAAAAGTATTGCTTGGTGTTGGGGCATTCAAAAAGCTGTAAAGTAAAGTTGTGGGTGAAAAAGATGGGTACTTCAACTTGTAAAATGGGTTTAGGAGGGACATTAAGAGAGGAACTGGTTCTGAAATGCCATTTGAAAAGTATTGCTTGGTGTTGTGGTATGCAAAAAGTCGGAAAGTAAAGACGTTTGGAAAAAGATAAGTACTTCAAGTTGGAAAATGGGTTTAGAAGGGACAGTAAGAAAATAGCTCGTTCTTAAATGCCCTTTGAAAAGTATTTCTTGCTGTTGGAGCATTCAAAAAGCTGTAAAGTAAAGTTTTGGGTGAAAAGTATGGGTACTTAAACTTGTAAAATGGGTTTAGGAGGGACATTAAGAAAAGAACTTGTTCTGAAATGCCTTTTGAAAAGTATTGCTTGGTGTTGTGGTATTCTAGAGCTGTAAAGTAATGTTGTGTGTGAAAAGGATGGGTACTTCAACTTGTAAAATGGGTTTAAGAGGGATATTAAGAAAGGAACTTGTTCTGAAATGCCTTTTGAAAAGTATTGCTAGGTGTTGGGGCATTCAAAAGCTGTAAAGTAAAGTTGTGGGTTGAAATGGATGGGTACTTCAATTTGTAAAATGGGTTTAGGATGGACATTAAGAAAATAACTTGTTCTGAAATGGCTTTGAAAAGTATTGCTTGGTGTTGGAGAATTCAAAAATCAGTATAGTAAAGTTGTGGGTGAAAAGGATGGGTACTTCAACTTGTAAAATGGGTTTAGGATGGACATTAAGAAAATAACTTGTTTTGAAAAGATATAATAAAGCCATAAAAAGTTTTAAAAAATGGGGGCGCAGGGGCCTTGGGGGGGGGGGGGGTCCTTGGGGGGTAGGGGGGGGCCCTTTAGGGAAACTTGTAAAATGGGTTTAGGATGGACATTAAGAAAATAACTTGTTCTGAAAAGATATAATAAAGCCATAAAAAGTATTAAAAAATGGGGTGCTGGGGGTCTTTTGGGGGTCTGGGGGGGTCTTTAGGGCTGGGTGGTCCTTTGGGAGCCTGGGGGACCTTTGGGGGCTGGGGGAGGGCCTTTGGGGGCCCGGGGAGGGCCTTTGGGGGCCCGGGGAGGGCCTTTGGGGGTTCGGGGGCCCTTTGAGAGCCTGGGGGACCTTTGAGGAACGGGGGAGGGACTTTGGGGGCCCGGTGAGGGCGTTTGGGGATCCGGGGGCCCTTTGGGAGCTTGGGGGACCTTTGAGTACCGGGGGCTTCCTTCGGGGTTGGGTTAGGGGGATTGGAACCCTTGGGGGTGGGGGGCGGGGGATCGGAACCCTTTGGGTTTGGGGTAGGGGACCTCACGACACTGTTAAAATACAACTTGTGTATTATAATGACCACAGAATTTCACTCTTAAATTCTCTTCTAAAATCATTTTTTAAAATGTCTCTAACTGTTTCGCTGAAATAATTCCATAAAATGGTTAAAACTGTTTCGCCCAAATCATCCCTAAACGTAATTTCAGCGTGTTCCTTTTGTTTTGGCATCTCTGCGCTGACACATTTCAAATTACTAAGAAACCTGATTCCCACGCTAAAACAATTCATCGCTAAGATCTAAACATTTGCTCGGAGACAGTTCTCTTTAGAAACAACAAATTAATTCCCCTTTCGTGAATCATTTCTCTATAGAAACAAAAAATTAATTCCCCTTCCATGTCAATCAATCAATCATGACATAATCTGTCACATGTGATCTAAACTTTGCTCTGGAAACATTCTCTTTGGAAATACATGAAAGACATTAGTTAACTTGACGTCATCTGTCAGACATTAATTAACTTTGCCCGGAAACAATTTGATTAATGACTCAATAATCCATGAAAGTGAGAAAGTTCCTGTTTTTCCATTCTCACTGACAAAAACAATAAAAAAGCCATCAATGTGACAAAGTTCGCGTTTTTTCATTCTCACTAACAAAAGCCGTAAAAACGTTCATGAAATTGAAAAAGTTCCTGTTTTTCAAATTCTCACTGACAAAAACCATTAAAACATCGATAAATTACTGTTGAAATCCATGAAAAACATCAAATAAATTGACCAACACACATAACCATCCAAGAAAACATCCATAAATGTGACAAAATTCCTGTTTTTTCAAGTGAGAAAAATACTGTTTTTTCCATTCTCAGTGAGAAAACCATAAACCACGTGGTTCTATGCCCAAATAAGGAGTCCCGCCCGGAGTATAAGATAGCTCTCTACTCTTTTTAAGAGTGAAAATTGATTTACTGGTAGCCAGTTCCCTCCGTCCCTTGCTTGTTTTTGTTACACGGCCAACATGTATCCTCCAAATACATTGGATAAAAATTTTGAGATAGCCATTTTGTTCAAAATAGTCAATAAGTCCAGTAAATATACCTCTGGGGATATTATGACAACATATGCCCTGGGGCTAGGGCCGTAAAATACGCGAGTCGTCCATATTAAGTTTTTTCTTTTTTATAATAGTACTGAGGGGTTTATGGATTTAAAGAGACAGATAGGGGGTATACTATTGGAGCTACTAACGCCTCAATACGTTATTACGTGTACCTAGGTCTTACGCAACGCTATAGTGCACTTGTTTGTTATGTAATGGTACAGTACATCTCTTTGTTACGTAGTGGTATAATACACCTGTTTGTTAATCTTGCGCGACTTGTTAGATATCAAGGCCCACTTGTTAAGCGGGTAACCCTAGATAATAGGGAGTGTTTACCTATGTTGAGGATGATGTAATGTTGCGTGACTTGGTATATTTCTTGAAAATGACGTAATCTCGCGTGACTTGTTATAGTCAAGTGGGAAATCCCCGATTGTAACAGATCTCCGGAGCACGCGTGGGTGCTACATAATGACGGCGCACACGCGAATGTTACGTAATGATGGCACAGACGTGTGCTAATGCATATTAGAGAATGCTTTTTCTTTGATTGTTTAAAAAAACTACGAGGGCCAGGGAAAAACCTTCAGGGCAAGGCAACCAAGATACAAACGTAGGCGCTGAGTAATAGTTTTTTCTTTGATTACTTAAAAACCTAAGGGCGTAGGGGAAAAAACTTCAGGGCCTGCTAATGGGGGAACCTTCTAGACGTCGGGCCCTAACAACCAATTCCAATGGGGGTCCTAGCGAGCAATTCCACCGGAACCCTAGCAACCAATTTCAACAGGGACCCCTAGCGAGTAATTCCACCGGGGCCCTAACAACCAATCCCAACGGGGGCCCTAGCGACTAATTCCACCGGGGCACTAGCAACCAATTACAACGGGGGCCCAAGCGAGCAATTTCCCCACGGCCCTGGCAGCCAACTCCAACGGGGCCCATAGTAACCAATTCCAACAGGGACCCTAGAGAGCAATTCTACAAGAGTCCTAGCAACCAATTCCAACAGGGGGGGGCGCATAGCAAGTAATTCCAACGGAGCCTTAGCCACCAATTTTGACGTGGGCCCTAGCACCCAATTCCAACAGGAGCCCTAGCCAGCAATTCCACTGGGGGCTTAGCAACCAATTCTAACGGGAGCCCTAGCAGTCGATTTCGTCGGGCCCTTGCATCCAATTTCACCGCTGTCTTTGCATCCATTTTCACCGAGCCCCTAACAACCACTTCCAAAGGGGGGCCCATTAGTCAAGTGGGGAGCCCAAGTTTGTAACTGACGACAGCCAACACGTGGATACTACGTTATCGAAGTTAAAAAAGACGTCTCGAAGAAAGAAAAAATGTTACAAAGAAAAAACAACATTTCGAAGTTAAAAAAAACGTCACGAGAAAGAAAAATGTCTCGAAGAAAAAAAACATCTCAAAGAAAAAAATGTCAAAAAGGAAAAAAACCTCACAAAGAAAAAAAAAGTCTCTAATAAAAAAAGTCACGAAAAAAAAAGTCTCGAACTTAAAAAACCCGTCTCGAAGAGAAAAACTTCCCAGAAAAATCTAATTTTCGAAGTTTAAAAACATCACGAAGAAAAAAAACGTCACAAAGAAAAAAAATGTCTCGAAGAAAAGAATGTCAAAAAAATCGTCACGAAGAAAAAAAAAGCATCTCGAAGTTAAAAACACTCTAAGGCACACATGCAAGGGGAGAGAGAGAAAAAAAACCATAAAAAATAAACAGAGTCAGACACAAAAACACACAAAGACAGACACAGAGACAGACAAACATACGCTCAGACATACATGCAGAGCGAGAGAGAAAAACACCCGCAGAAACAGACAGTCAGACGCACGAACACCAAAAGACAAACGCAGAGGCATGAAAACAAACACTCGGACACATAAGTGCACAGACAAAAACACATACAAATACACAGAATCATACACAGAAACACACAAAGACACACAGAGAGACAGGTAAACAGACACTCAGACACACAAGCAAGGAGAAATAGAGGCAAAAACACATACAAGCACACAGAGCAAGACACACACATAGACAGACACAGAAATATGTAAACAGACGCTCAGTCACACATGTACCATGAGTAAAACACGATGTATTTAAAATACCAAAATAAAGTTCCTTCTTTCTAAAGATAATTCCGACTCCTATACTTAAGCTAAATCTAGTTTCAAAAATGAAAAGTTCTTAATCAGCAAAGAGAAAAAGTGCAGTCACTTTTGCAGGAAGTTTAAACGATAAGAACCGTGTGAACGTCTAAATCATCAAAAATATTTAAGACGTATTATTGGACGAAGGGCTCGCATCCTTGGGCCACATGAGCCAATTGCGAACCAGTCCTTACAGCGCAAGACTAAAGAGCTAAGTTTGGTAGTGGGGTAAAAGTGCTTTTTAAAAATATTCGTAAATCAGAATCAGGACCATTCAGATAGAATTCTTAAATTCTTTCATGTTGTATCTCGGTCACCGTTATTGTCATTTGGAGTGACCCACTGCTGTTCACCTAAATATGTAAGTTCAATAAATCTATTGTTTTTACCTGTGTTTATTTCATTCTATATGTCCGTATCTAGCCTAATGATAGCTAATTAGTTCATATGCCTCCAAAGGCAAGTTCCCAGAGGAATCTGATCTCCAGATAGCTCAAGAAAAAAGAGGTCACATTTATAAGTCTACATATTCTATTTTCTCCCATTAATTGAGGGCGGCGCTAGCCTAGTTGACACAATCTTTAGCGCTATAAGCGGCGCTATCGGAGAACTTATAAGGTGTAACTTCACGGCTTTCAAAGTACGATATTAGATTTGACGCGATCAATCTTCATTACCGCTATTGGGACGACCACAAAACCTTCATCGCTACAAATGGCACAAAAACTTTATCGCTACATATGGCGCGGTTCGGAAATTGGAGGAAAACTTACGAACTAATTAGGCTATAAACTTTGTAATTTTAATTATTAGGAACGATACAGACATATAAGTAAAGTGATTAGGCCTATTGCCGCTAAGCTACTACAGGGAAACCCTTTATATATCTCATAGGAGATAATAGCCTCCCCCAAATAGGTTAAGTGAAAAAAAATTAATTTATCTTGAATTAATTAAAAAAAAAACAATGGCGGATGAACTTAATGACTTATTAATAGTGCAGAAGTTAATCGCGAAAAATATAGAAATAGCAAAATCTATCTCGGAATACAATGGTCAATCAGATGTTGACGAATTCAATATCCAATTGGCCCAGTTTGTACAACTAACAAAAACAGACCCAGGAGCGTTAAAAGACATGCTCCTACTACGATTAAAAGGCCAGGCCTTAACCTTTCTAAAACAGATTGAACATAGCATAGGCAATAATGCCAACTTGGCAATAAATACGGTTGATAAATTGTTTAAAGCATTTAAAGATAGATTTATAGAAACCAGTTCCATAAACGAATTAAAACACGGAACAGTGAGCTTTGACTTTTCACAAAATATAAGAGAATACCTTGATAATATACGCATTTCTGTAGAGGCAAAATATGGAATCGATTCGGGGCAACTGTATGAAAAAGTAATACTAAATACCTTTTTGCAAGGTCTACCCCTAAAACTATATAGAGTGGTAATATCCGAAAATATTCAGACGTTGGATCTCGCAGTTCAGGAGGTAGAGCGATTGATCGAAGTCGATACGATGGTCGCAAATCACAGTAAAGCAAAAATAAATAGCCTAGGCGATTCAAATGCGAACAAAAACTTCAACGGCGATCAAGCATCCCCCAATTTCTTTTCAAGGGATAACTCCACAACACCACAAAGAAATAAAACGCAAGATCTTCCTAGACAGAAAACAGTTCGTTTTCTGCCCATTAAACAATCCAATTACGAAAATAACCCTACAATAATAAGGTGCTATAATTGCAATCGTGTTGACCATATCGCGAGAGAGTGCTGTTATGTCCCAAATCGCATACCAAAAATTGCTGTCGGTAATGCGCAAAATAACGGCAACCATTTGTTCGGAAGAACAAATTTTAGCACCGGTCGTGCACTAGGCCATAGCCAGGGGGATTGCGCCAAACAGTACCCTACAACACGTACCAACCAAATTTGTATAACCCTCCCCCTAATACACAAATTAATTACCGATTTGAAACCCCAAATAATCGACAAAGCCAATATAATGCGAGAATGCTATATAGAAATCACGAAAACTTGCCAACGGGACATGAAAATTTTGCAAAACAACGGCATTGGCAGTCAGCGCCAGTAAGCGGCACTGACACAAGACATCCAAGTTACCATAATAATATATGGCGAAGGCAGACAGATATAAATCAATTAGATATGCCTACGGAACCTCATATGCCTGAATATCTATTACAGGTACCGACACATGAAATAAATCCTCCGGGACACGTTTTAGGCCCCTCAGAAATATAAATTGGACCCAGAGGGTGCCCGGAATATTTAATAGGTCCAAAAGAATATTAGTGCCGTCTTGTAGTGATATTAATAACAAGTTACCTATATTTAATGATTTTTGTGTAGAAAACGTTTATTTCAAGGCTTTGATTTACTCCGTTACAACGACTAGTATCACAAATTCTTGCGTATTTAATATGTTGCCTATGCATATTAGGCGACAGAGGAACCCTAATAATCCCAATTTAACTAGTGTGACAGGCCATAAATTGGACGCAAAAGGTTCAATTTGCCTAAGCGTAAAAAGAGACAATAGGACCTTTATGACAAATTTTATAATATGCGATAACTTTCCATATGAGGCTATTATAGGCGCAAATTTTCTAAGGTCACATAGAATACTATTAGACGTAGCAAATGAGAGGCTTGTCTATCCGGCTAAGGGGGGGGGGAAGAAATTTCTACCTTAAGAAATCGTAACAGAGGTTACGAAGACAACGCAACAGTAAACAAAATTTCTGATGGTATAATGTCGCAATATTTTGAACCTCATGTCTCGCAAAGAGGACATGGCCTAATTAGAAACTTGTCCAATTATTCTGAAGGACCTTGCAGAGATGAAGTAAATTTAAAAAATAAGGGTATTGAATCTGCGAAAATAAAAATAGGAGATATGCGACAGTACAGGTCAAACGAAATCAAGAAAATAATTGAATTATGGAAAAACATAGTAAAACCCAACGTGACGCCACAAGATGCCGCAATGGCGCAAAATAGCGCCAGTATGAATCTAATAAATAATGAAAATAAAGAGCAATATTACGGATTCGCGATAAGGAAAACAAAAGTCCCTCCCAAAACCATGCAAAAAATTCAAATATCACAGATGATTGAGTCAGTGGTTAGCAAATCCGAAATATGGTTTGCGACCCCATCTGAAAAACCCGAAAATCTGCTATGCGAGGAAGAGATTATATCTTCTGACAAAGGAGAAGGTTTTATTTGGGTAACCAATAACCATGAAAATGATACAATTACAATTAAAAAGGGGACGTGTTTAGTTCAAATCCAGGTTTTAACGGAGAATGATTTAAATACATGGGAAAATTCTAAAAGAAACCTAGTTAACGGTATTAAAACTTCAAATAACAAATATCCTTTAACTAAATCGCAATTTTTAAACAAATTTAATATGGATCATATTACGGACTTGGAACTTAAGAAAAAATTATACGAATTATTATGGAATTTTAAAGATGTGTTTTCTGCATCTGAAGATGACATCGGGGTGATACCGTTTTATGAACATTCAATTTTAACGACCGGTAATCCTGTAGCGAAACAGCCATATCGTGTGCCATATATGCACAAAGAATGGTTAAAAAATAAAATTCACGAATTAGAAAAAAAATGAAATTATACGTCCAAGTATAAGTCCGTATAGTGCACCAGTGATCTTAGTACCAAAAAAGAATGGAGATCTTAGACTCGTAGTAGATCATAGAGCCCTCAACAAACAAGTAGTTAGTAACAAATTTCCTCTACCAAGAATAGATGAAATTCTTGACTCAATTTCAAGCAAAAACTAAATTTTTACTTCTTTGGACCTCACCCAAGGCTACCACCAAGTGAAAATAGCCGAAAAGGATGTCCATAAAACTGCATTTTCAGCATCTGAATGTGGTTCATATGAATACTTAAGGGTACCATTTGGACTGAAAACAAGTTCAAGCGCGCTATGTAGACCCTTATTGCACCTGTTAAGAGGATTAAAGAATATGATTCATTTTGCTGATGATATTATATGCGTGGGATAAAACACTGAACAGTTCTTGGCAACATTAGCTAAGGCGCTCAAGAAATTCAGGAAGGGCAATTTAAAATATTGGCCTGAGGGAGTAAATTTATTTTAACTTACAATGTAATTTTTAGGAGTTGTAGTAACACAGGGAGAGACGTCCCCAGACCCTAATAAAATAAAATGTGTTGAAAACCTCAAACCCCCTAGAACAATGAAAGAATTAAGGGGAATCTTAGGTCTTACTGGCTACTTTAGAAAATTCGTACGCAATTATGCCCAAATTGCGAAACCCCTCACGGAATTAACTAAAGGGAACTCCCAAAATGCTACCTGGTCCCAGGCGGCTCAGACTTCCCTAGACCGTCTCAAAAAGGCACTCACTTCTGAACCAATATTATCACTCCCTGATTTCGAAAACGGGGAATTTGTGGTTACAACCGATGCTAGTTCAAAAGGCATTGGGGCTATTCTTTCGCAAATAATTCCCATAGGAAACCCTGATCCCTTACAAAGACCTTCTAATCAAAAAAAATAGAAAAAGTTATATGCTATTCGAGTAGAACCTTATCAAAGGGCGAAAGTAGTTATTCCGCCACAAACTTAGAATTATTATCTATAATCCACCACTTAGACAAATTTAGACACTATTTAATTGGTAGAAAATTTATGCTACGATCAGACCATAAAATTTAGCAGTACATGCGCACATTTAAAAACCCCACAGTAATTCTAGCTCGAAGGATTATGAAAATCCAAGTCCTAGATTATGAATTTGAACATTTAAAAGGAAAAAAAACGCAGCTTGCGACTTTTTGAGTAGATACCCAGAAAATATTCCGTCGGAAGCTGAAGAAAATGAAGTTAACGCCATAAACGCTAAGAGCAAACATGGACGTAAGAAAAACAAAGTCAAAGACGCAGTAAAGGAAAATAAGGTTAACTATTGTCCCTTGTCTTTAGAAAATATAAAAAGAAAGCAAAAAAAGGACGAAACTTGTTCCGCGCTTAATAATTATTCTCGTAACGATAATGTATTACCGGATAAAATAACGAATCTTAGAAAATACATAGATACTGTTTGATATGATCTTGAGGAATAAGTGCTATTCATAGTCGTGATTGCGGCGACAAACAGAAACCAAACCTCAATAATACCTGTATTACCACAAAACTTAACAGTGCATGCATTTGAATATTTTCATTCAGAGACAGGTGGGCATTTAGGGGCAATGAAAACGTTCCATAAATTAAAACAATACTTTTACGTGCCGTCCGCAATGACAAAACTTAAAGAATTTGTAAATACATGCCAAGCCTGTAACTTAAGAAAAAACACCCCAGCTTATCCTAATCCTCCAATGGGAAGGATCCCGGTAGCAAAGTACCCCTTCGATATTATCTCATTTGACTTATACGGAACAAGTGGAGGTTTGCCTATTTCTAGCAGAGGCCATACTTGTATTCTTTCGGTTATAGACCATTTTTCAGGATTTACTTTTGCAAAAGCATTAAAAAATCAAGGTGCTTATGCCACCAGTAAGGAGTTAGCGAAATTATTTTTACAATTTGGCGTTCCTAATAAAATTTTGAGTGACAACGGAGGTAATTTTGTTTTAAAGGTAACAAAATACTTAATGAGTTTTTTTAATATCGGTAAAATGGTGACAACCCCACACCACCCACAAGATAACGATAAAATACAATATAGGCATAAAGTATTCTCGAATTTACTAATTATTTACACAAAAGAAAATAGAAACGACTGGGATTAATTTTTACCTTCTTTAACTAACGTAATCAATACTGTTTATTCAGAAACAACCAAAGACAATCCATTTTATTTACTTTTTGGTCATGATTTTAGAATCCCGTATAATGAGATTATTGAATCTCGGCAGTATTATAATAGCTCGGGAGATTACAAACAAGAATTCATAAATAGGATGAGAAAAACTTATAAAATAGTTAGGCAAGAGTTGGAAAAATGTAAAATAAGCCAAGAGCTTAGAAATCAACCCAAAGTCAAGGGAAGTATAGATCTCAAAGTAGGAGACAGCGTTTACTTAAAGAATGAGCCAAAAACGGAAGTAAAAAAGTTTTCAAACCAATATTCCGTACCGTACTTAATAGTCGAAAAGTACGGTAACAACTATTCGATTAAAATCGAAAACCCTGATAGTGGAAGAACTTAGAGGGCATATGTTAGCCGAATCAAAAGAGCAAAATTTCCAGAGAGATGAGTATCACAGCCCTCGTCTACTGATTCGTCAGAAGCAGAAAATGAGCCCCCTAAATCAAGATTGGCAGAGCTAAAACCCTTTAATTTCAAGCAAGACTATTTCGAGAATGACAGTGATGAGGAAAATTTTGAAGAATTTTTAGCAATGAAAAATCTATTTTTTCCTAAGAAAAAATCCCTAATACCAGGATTTTTTCCTGAAATAAAAACACCAAAAGATCCAAAAAGTTATTCATCGGCGAGCGCAGGAGATTTAGATTATACAATATCTCCAAAAACCCAATTTTTTCACGATAGAATTTCGACCCCTTGTCCCCCCAAAAGATTTCCAGACGATATGGTTTCCCCTGCAACACCGATAGAAAGGCCCCTGTCTTCACAAGATGAATTAAACAGAGCTGTAGAAACCCCCGGTATTACTGTAAAGAAAACTCCCCCCAAGGATTCAACTAAAACAAACCTGCGAGAAGCTATGGATTTAATAAATTTCCCCATAAAAAAGAGTCAAAGTACATTGCCCGAGAATAAGACTCCCAAGGATGACCAGCAAGGTCAATATCATGATATAACTGTATCCAAGGTCAAACCTAAACAGTGAACTTTATAGAGGGAAACCCTGATGCAAAAAATGCCCCATCCGCCTGAGGACATGGCCTTCAAACAATCGAGGAGCCCCGCAAAAACTATTGATTACTCGCAAAGCTCTCAAGAATCTTTCAAATCGCCCGAGTTGAGAACTCAAGGCGAGGACTTAGAGAATAAACCTTCTACTTCCAGAGGAGTAGAAATTTACGAAGGAAGGGCAGGTGACACCTCAAAAAGTGCCACCTCTAAAAGTTCTAATCCGGATTCGTCGGAAACTAGTTCTGAAGAGTCTGATGGCGAATCAGACCATATAGTAGCTAAACAAATAGGAAAATAAAGACCGACCTCAGCAGTCTCACAGGGAAACAAACGAAATTAAAAGGACAATAATTTTTTAAAAAACAATACAAAAAGTTATACCTTATTTCGCTAGAAAAACCAAAAAAGAAAAAACCGCAAGAAACAGAGGAGAAAATAACGACACAGTCAGGCAGAACGGTTAAAAAACCTTACAGATGGAAATATCCCTAATTAATGTAAAGACAGATCTGACATATAATAAATTTGACACCTTAATAAATTCAACAGTGTGCCAGTAAAGTTAATCTAGTCAATATTAATGAAAAAAAAATAATACGAGCGATTTCAAGACACTGTTGATCAGAGAGAAAGGTTGGAACAGAAAATAACCAAAGGTAGGAAGCTCGTGGTCTACTGAGGACGACAACTGGCGTTGGACCACGTCCAGTGGGAAGCCTGGAGAGGAACTCAAAGCCAATGCAGCTTTTAATTTGTTGTGGGCGTGCTCGCCCTCGGATTTTCTATGAAAAATCGACCCATGTCCTAACCAAGATGGATATTATCCAAAACAAGAAATTACCAGTAGAGAAGCGTCTAAATATATAAACTATTTTGTCTTAGCGCAGATTATAATTATTTTAGGCCTACCTAAGAAATAGGATACCAGTGTAATTATGTGCTGCACGTTTACCTATTCATGTGTTTATTACTCGAGAAATGTAATATAAAATTAAATCGTATAGCGATTATTAGCAACGCTTTAAATTTATTTCAACCAGTCATAGAGGTATATCACGACGAGAATTAAGCTCGGAAGCCCTAACTTTACTTCCTAACCTATCTAATCCTAAGATATTTATTCTTTTTTACGCCTACAAATCAGTTTTCTTGGGCCAATGCCACAAAATGATTACATAATAAGAAATAACCTAAGTAAAAATTAAAGTGCCTTTGAAAAAAAATATAATAATAACAAAGCAGTAAACAAAAGAATTTTGCAAAAAAAAAAATGTGTACAATTAATGATAAATTAATTCTAGAAACAAACAATAAGATGAGGCCTAAGAATATCATCCTAATCCTCGTTGTTCACGCAGTGGCCCAAGATATTGTAAAACATGGAGTAATATTCAAGCATGAAAATTCATTGCTAGTTAGCCATGACGCATGGAAAATCTTTATGAAATTGGACCCCAAACCTTTCGAGGCCTTGTTTCAACAAGTAACAAGACTAGAAAGAAACACGAATGAACTCAAAGAATCGACCAATTTCTGATGGAACATACTATTGGGCGTATGTTTCGTATTTGCGACTTCCCTGACCATAGAAACCCTATTGACTTGTAATTACGGAAAAATCCTGAGACTAAGAAGGCGAAAACCGAGAGAAGAACACGGGGAAGCAGCTGAAATGCAGAGGTTAAACCCAGAGCCCCATGAGAACGTCTAAACCAAGAAATAGGGAAAACATTAGAAAACGAGTGGGTATAGAGGTCTCCACTCGTCCTTGTTAGGTCTTGTTCCCTCATTGTAGTATCGTTTACGTAAAACCGTGTGGTTATGACGCTGTAACATGCGTTTCTTAAACAGCACGGACGTGCGTGAACAATGCAGGCATGAAACATGTTGTAAAATTAGACCTCAAAATTTAATCATGTAGCATAAACTCTGTTTAAATGATTATTTTAAATCTAATGTAAAAATTAACTAAGTGTTGAAAGAAGTTAAAATAAAGTGTATGTAGTAGTGTATATTAGAAAGTAAAATAAGAGACCACACTTAAGGTCGAAGAATTAATATTTTATAACGTCTTTAGGCTATAACAACTAAGAAGAAACTTCTATGTATTGACTTTCCCAATGGGAATTATGTCGTTTTATTGTAACCAAAACGATAAAAAATTTTAGTTTTCTGTACTAATATTAGTGTATTTATTTAACCCTGTCTTGTAACGTAAAAAATTCATGTACCCGATCAATACGTGACTTATTTGTACTATAAGTATTTACTTTAAAGAACGTGTGATTCTGCCTTGTTATTTTTATTACAGGAAGTGGATTGACACATTGGATATCGAGCATTACAATGAGTTGCCCAGTGCAGATACAACCTAGTAGCATCTATTTTCATCATACTTCAACCAACGAAGAGTACTCTCCATGCACTCCAGGCAATTTTCATCCCAGCTTCGTCTACGAAAACAACAGTTATCTTTGATCATTGTTTCTTCGACCACAAACCATATTACGCATCAGGTAACATTATATTTGAATCTCAGTATCCAGTGCTTTATCGAACTATATAATCACATAAAAGATATTTGAAGATATTTGAAGTTGAAGTTAAAGACAATTTGAAGTTTAATTCTGAGAACCCCATCGATCAGTACAAGATATAAATACAGAAATATCGCCCTTGATAATCATTATGGACCCCAGAATCATTTGACTGTATAGTGATGATATTTGAAGTTAAATAATATTTAACGATATTTGAAGTTAAATTATATTTGAAGATATTTGAAGTTGTAGTTAAAGACAATATGTTGAAGGAGTAACTATAGTTTGAGGTCAACCCGTCCAAATCCATACTTCAATTCCCTCGTGATTAACCTATGAATCACCGCAAAGGTTAATAGACGCAAGCCATGAGCTAACAAGTTTATAAGAGACACAAAAGAACAATTTTATACGAGAATACATTCTCTATGTGCCTCAAAATATCCCAAAAGATAAGGCACCCTATGAACTATCGAAAAGCAGGTGAGAATGAACTCTGATGGCATATTCCCACACCTGTAGTTGGATGCATCATTTCCCAGTTGACGATAAGAGAAAGCCTGTCGTGTGAACACAATCGTGCTTGAACTGTCCCATGAAGAAACCACAACGTAAGTGCTTTAAAGAATTTTACCAAGACGAAAAGAGTGAAGGACAATAATTTACAACAGGAGGATTGAGTACACTAAGGACTCGAAGGTAATGAAATAGATGTGAATTTACATATGTTAGTTCTTGATAACTTTGATAACTCAAAAATCGCAATAGTGAAAGTGTTTTAATTTTACCAGTGAATATGGTAAACATAATAATGTTTGTTATAAATCATTCATGTATGTACCACTAGACGTTCAAGTAGAATTAGGTGTAGTATTATCATGTCATTCATTTAATGTAGCGTAGATAGAATTTATTGTGCCATATAGACACCAAAAAAAAAGCCTTGTAAAAAGTGAATTCAAAAAAAAAAAAAATCTTTAATATAGTAGTTAGCCTAGAACCATGAATAATCTTAGTCCGGTAGATGAATTTTAGATAGGGATGTAGAATAAAATAATAAAAGTAATAGAGAAAATTTTTAGCACTCCTGATTAAGCCATAGCATAAATATAAAATAATTATGTAGAAGAAATAATTAATAAATTGCGAACATTTCAAAAGCCCAAAGGCAAGCAATTACTAATGACGGGGCGTCATTAATTAATGGGACGGGTAATATGTACCATGAGTAAAACACGATGTATCTAAAATTCCAAAATAAAGTTCCTTCTTTCTAAAGATAATTTCGACTCCTATAATTAAGCTAAATCTAGTTTCAAAAATGAAAAGTTCTTAATCAGCAAAGAGAAAAAGTGCAGTCACTTTTGCAGGAAGTTTAAACGATAAGAACCGTGTGAACGTCTAAATCATCAAAAATATTTAAGACGTATTATTGGACGAAGGGCTCGCATCCTTGGGCCAGGTGAGCCAATTGCGAGCCAGTCCTTACAGCGCAAGACTAAAGAGCTAAGTTTGGTAGTGGGGTAAAAGTCCTTTTTAAAAAGATTCGTAAATCAGAATCAGGACCATTCAGATAGAATTCTTAAATTCTTTCATGTTGTATCTCGGTCACCGTTATTGTCATTTGGAGTGACCCACTGCTGTTCACCTAAATATGTAAGTTCAATAAATCTATTGTTTTTTACCTGTGTTTATTTCATTCTCTATGTCCGTATCTAGCCTAATGATAGCTAATTAGTTCGTATGTCTCCAAAGGCACGTTCCCAGAGGAATCTGATCTTCAGTTAGCTCTAGAAAAGAGAGGCCACGTTTAAATGTCTACATATTCTATTTTCTTCAATTAATTGAGGACGGCGCTAGCCTAGTTGACACAATCTTTAGCGCTATAAGCGGCGCTATCGGAGAACTTATAAGGTGTAACTTCACGGCTTTCAAAGTACGATATTAGATTTGACGCGATCAATCTTCATTACCGCTATTGGGACGACCACAAAACCTTTATCGCTACATATGGCAGAAAAACTTTATCGCTACACACAGACACGGTGGGAGAGATAAAAAAAAATAACAGACAAACACACAAAGTCAGACACACAAGGACAGACACGGAGACAGGCAAACACACAATAAGTCAGAAACGTAGTTACGGTGAGAGAGAGAAAAAACAAACGCAAACATACAGAGTTACACGCATAAACATACAAAGATAGACGCAGAGACAGGCGAACACACAGTCAGACACACAGGCACGGTAAGAGCGAGAAAAGAACACTCACAGACACATGGAATCAGACACACAAAAAACACAAAGATAAACCCTAAAACAGACGAACACACAGTCAGACACACAGATTCAATGAGACAGAGACAAAAAGAATGCACAAACACTCAGAGTTAAACACATGAACTCACAAAGACTGGGATAGAGACAGAGACAGTCAAACAAACAGTCAGACACGAAGGCTGGGTAATAGAGACACGAAAAACATACCCAAGCACAAAGAGTCAGACACAAAAGCCCACAGAGACCAACACAGAGACAGGCAAACACACATTCAGTCACACAGGCACGGTGAAAGAGAGAGAGAAAAAGACACAGAGTCAGAGACACAAGCACACAGAGAGACACATAGACAGGCAAGCACACAGTCAGACATGCAGGCACCGTGAGAGAGAGACAAAAAACACACAAAAACATGCAGAGTCACACACATAATCACACAAATACAGACACAGAGACAGGCAAACACACAGTCAGAGACACAGGCACGATGAGCTTATGTGTGTTTCTGTCTTTTCTTTCACCGTGTCTGTGTGTCTGACTGTGTGTTTTGTCTCTGTGCTGATCTTTGCGTGTTTGTGTGTCTGACTCTGTGTGTTTGTGGGTGTTTTTGTCTCTCTCTCTCATCTTGCAGGTGTGTCTGACTGTGTCTTTGACTGTTTCTGTGTTTGTCTTTGTGTAGTTGTGTGTCTTAATCTGTGTGTTTGTGTGTTTTTTTCTCTCTTACACCGAGCCTGTGTGTCTGAATGTGTGTTTACCTGTCTCTGTGTCTGTCTTTGTGTGTTTATGTACCTAACTCTGTATTTTTGTGTGTGTATTTTTTTCTCTCCCACCGTGCCTGTGTGTCTACTGTGTTTTCGTCTGTCTCTGTGTTTATATGTTTGCATGTATCTGTGGCTGTCTTTGAATTTTCGTGTGTCTGACTCTATGTCCTTGTATGTGTTTTCTCTCTCTCTCTCTCGAACTCTCGCTCTCTCTCACTCTCTCTCTCACTCTCTCTATCTCTCACTCTCTCTCTCTCTCTCTCTCTCTCTCTCTCTCTCTCTCTCTCTCTCTCTCTCTCTCTCTCTCTCTCTCTCTCTCTCTCTCTCTCTCTCTCTCTCTCTCTCTCTCTCTCTCTCTCTCTCTCTCTCTCTCTCTCTCTCTCTCTCTCTCTCTCTCTCTCTCTCTCTCTCTCTCTCTCTCTCTCTCTCTCTCTCTCTCTCTCTCTTTCTCTCCCTCTCTGTCTCTCTCTCTCCCTCTCTCTCCCTCTCCCTCCCTCTCCCTCTCTCTCTCTCCCTCTCCCTCTCTCCCTCTCTCTCTCTCTCTCTCTCTCTAACTATCTCTCTCTCTCTCTCTCTCTCTCTCTCTCTCTCTCACTCTCTCTCTCTCTCTCTCTCTCTCTCTCTCTCTCTCTCTCTCTCTCTCTCTCTCTCTCTCTCTCTCTCTCTCTCTCTCTCTCTCTCTCTCTCTCTCTCTCTCTCTCTCTCTCTCTCTCTCTCTCTCTCTCTCTCTCTCTCTCTCTCTCTCTCTCTCTCTCTCTCTCTCTCTCTCTCTCTCTCTCTCTCTCTCTCTCTCTCTCTCTCTCTCTCTCTCTCTCTCTCACCTATTTCTGCCTGAGTGTCTCTCTATCTTTCCCTGTGTCTGTCTTTGTGTGTTTTTGTGTCTGACTCTGTGTGTTTGTATGTGTTTTTTTTGTTCTTTTAACCCGTGCATGTGTGTCTTAGCGTCTGTTCGTCTGTCTCTGTCTGTTTTTGTGTGTTTGACTCTGTATCTTCGTTTGTGTTTCTGTGTCTTTCTCACAGTGCCTGTGTGACTGAACGTCTGTTTGCCTGGCTCTATGTCTGTCTTTGTGTTTGTGTGTCTGACTGTGTTTGTTTGTATGTGTGTGATTTTTTGTCTCTCTCTCGCCTTGCCTGTGTTCTGACTGTGTGTTTGTCTATCTCTGTGTCTGTCTTTGTTTGTGTGTCTGACTCTGTGTCTTTGTTTGTGTTTTGTCTCTCTCTCACCGAGCCTGTTTGACTGAACCCTCTGTTTGCCTGTCTCTGTGTCTGTCTTTGTGTTTGTTTGTCTAACTCTGTGTGTTTGTCTGTGTATTTGTCTCTCTCTTACTGTGCCTGTGTGTCTGACTGTGTGTTTACCTATCTCTGTGTCTGTCTTTGTGTGTTTGTGTGTTTGTGTGTCTGACTCCCTGTGTTTGTGTGTGTTCTGTCTCTCTCTCATCGTGCCTGTGTCTCTGACTGTGTGTTTGCCTGTCTGTGTCTGCATTTGTTTGTTTATGTGTCTGACTCTGTGAGCTTATGTTTGTTTTTGTCTTTCTCTCACCGTGCCTGCGTATCTGGCTGTGTGTTTGCCTATCCCTGTGTTGGTCTATGCGTGTTTGTGTATCTGACTCTGTGTGTATGTGTGTGTTTTTGTATCTCTATCTCTCACCGTGCCTGTATGTCTGACTTTGTGTTTGCCTGTCTCTGTTTCTTTCTTTGTGTGTTTGTGTGTGTTTTTGTGTCTCTCTCTCTCTCTCTCTCTCTCTCTCTCTCACAGTGCCTGTATGTCTGACTTTGTGCTTTCCTGTTTCTGTGTTTGTTTTTGTGTGATTGTGTGTCTGAATTTTTGTGTTTGTGTGTGTTTTCTCTTTCTCACACCGTGTCTGTTTGTTTGAATGTGTGTTCGCCTTTCTCTCTTTCTATCTTTGTGTCTTTATGTTCCTGACCCTCTACGTTTGTTTGTGTGTTTTTTTATTTGTCTCTCTATCACCGTACCTGTGTGTCTGACTGTGTGTTTTCCTGTCTCTTTGTCTGTCTTTGTGTGTTTGTGTGTCTAAATCTGTGTGTTCGTGTGTGTTCTTATCTCTCTCGCCATGCCTGTGTGTCTGACTGTGTGTTTGCCTGTCTCTGTGTCCGTCTTTGTCTGGCTCTGTGGATTTTGTGTTTTTGTTTCTCTCTCACCGTGCCTGTGTGTCTGACTGTGTGTTTGCCTGTCTCTGTGATTGTCTTCGTGTGTGTGTTTGTCTGACTCTGAGTGTTTGTGTGTGTTTTTGTCTCTCTCTCATCATGTCTGTGTCTCTGATTGTGTGTTTCACGGTCTCTGTGTCTGTCCTTGTCAGTTTGTGTGCCTGGCTCTGTGGTTTTTTTAGCTCTCTCTCACCGTGCCTGTACGATTGTGTATCTGACTTCGTGTGTTTGTGTGTGTGTTTTTTGTCTCTCTCTCACCGTGCCTGTATGACTGAGCCTCTTTTTGCTTGTCTCTCTGACTGCCTTTGTGTTTTTGTGTGTCTGGCTCTTTGTGTTTGTATGTGTTTTTCTCTCTCTCTCTCTCTCTCTCTCTCTCTCTCTCTCTCTCTCTCTCTCTCTCTCTCTCTCTCTCTCTCTCTCTCTCTCTCTCTCTCTCTCTCTCTCTCTCTCTCTCTCTCTCTCTCCGTGCCTGTGTGTCTGAGCATCTGTTTTCATGTCTCTGTGTGTGTCTTTGTGTGTTTCTGTGCATAATTCTGTGTGTTTGTATGTCTTTTTGTATCTCTTTCTCTTTGTGCTTATGTTTCTGAGCATCTGTTTTCCTGTCTCTATGTTTGTCCTTGAGTGTTTGTGTATCTGGCTGTATGTTTGTGCGAGTGTTTTTTCCTCTCTCTCTCTCTCTCACTGCCTGTATGTCTGAGCGTGTGTTTATCTGTCCCTGTGTCTGTCTTTGTATGTTTTTGTTTCTGTCTTTGCGTGTTTTTTATGTGTTTTTTTGTCTCTTTTTCCTTGTGCATGTGTGTATGAGCTTGTCTTGAACTTACAGATGTTTTTTTTAAGTTCACAAGTTCATTAATCCACATTCATAAAAAAATAAATTAATTAAACAACACTTTCACGCTGGAGAAAACCTATGAAGGTTTGCGATCGCGCGAAAGTCCACGTAACTACTTACCTATTAACTCAACTATTTACATAAGCCTCAACCATTTAATTAAAACTATTATAAGGAAACCAAAAATTGATAAAATGTAACCTATGTATATAAAAAAAATAAATAAATAAAATATAAAAAGATTTAGAAAAATAAATAAATAACTGAATTAAAAATAATAATAGATAAATAAAATATAAAAGAAAAATAATAATAACAAATCCATTCTCCATCACTCATTATACTCAAATCCCTCTCCTCTCCCCCACCCTGCCCTTCCAATCTTACCTTAGCCCCTACCCACCCTTACCTTCCCACCCCACCCTTACCTCTCTAGCTCCTCTTCCTCCAATACCCAACCTACCAGCCATAATAAATTTAAAAAATTCCCCCCAAAAAATTATCTTTTAAATTCTTTTTAAATTGAGGTACATGTTCCAGCGCTCTAATGCTCAATGGTAGCTCATTCCATACTGATGGACCCAGGTGTTTCATTAAAATAAAGATCTGGTACCACGACGCAAATCAACAACTATATTATCCTTTGCCTAGTTCCATAATTATGCAGGTCACTATTAATTTCGTGAAAATTCTTAAAAACATCAGGGGTTAAAATATCCTTACATTGAAACACAAATACTGCAGCTTTATTATCTCTTATCTGACCTACATTAAGGATCTTCAGGGACTTAAAACAAGCACAGATGTCATGTACATCCTGGACATACCTACCAATTGTTCTAACAGCTTTATTTTGTCAAAATGGCCCTCTTCTATAGTTGCATAAGAAGTTACTGCTCCATAGGAGGCAACCGTAAGAGATATATGGATAAACCAACGAATAATATATAGTTAAAAGTTATTTTTGAGGGAGAAAGCGCTGCAGACGTCGAAGTATTCCTACCCCACGGGCAATTTTTAATGAAATTGCGTCACTGTGACACTTTCATGTCAGATGGGAATCAAGATAAAAACCAAGGTAGCGGAGATGATCAACCTGCTGAACTAGATTACCACACAAAGTTACCTGGCTAGACACATCCAGTGGTGTACCAACTCGACAAAACATCAATAAAACTTTCTTGTGAACATTTACTCACAATAGACTTAATGAAGTGAAAATGTCCAGCCTTTCCAATGCGAGATTCGCTAGTCTCACCAGGTCCTTCACAGATGAGGCAAACACAGTTAAAACGGTATTATCAGCAAACGAGATAAGACACACATCTTTCAAATAAATACGCATGAGATCAACATAGGTGAGGTAAAGTAGGGGGCCTAGCACTGATCCTTGTGGTACTCCACGCGTCACTGGAAATGCTGCTGAGCCCACATCATTCAACTCTACTTTAAGGGATCTCGCTATGAGATAACTTTCAAACCACTTTAAGCACTTTCCGTGGATACCTACCGACTCTATCCGACTTAGCAGAGTTTGAAAATCAACTGTATAGAATACTTTGCGAATATCTATAAATATAGACAAAGGTGTTTCACCTCTGTCCATACCACGGTTAATTCATTCCATAAGTTGTTGCAAAGAATTCGTCGTCAAGTGCCCTTTGCGAAATCTGAATTGGGTCTCACTCAGCAAACTACTAGCCTTTAGGAAATTATATAGACATTTATGAACAACTTTTTCGAGAAATTTTGAAAATAATGAAAGGACCGAAATTGGTCTCCAGTCTTCAATTCCCTTTTTAGGGTCATCCTTATTAAGTGGTATCAGTTTTGCAACATTTAGCTGGTCAGAAAAAATTCCCTTTTCAAGTGACAGGGTTATAATAAAAAGTGGACACGGTAGAATATAATGCATTATTGCCTTAAACGCTCGAAGAGATAAGCCGCTCACTCGCGCAGAATTTGATTTCAGAGATTTTTATTATTTTAAGCAGTTCATCACTTATCCACTGATCCAAGGCTAATTCAAAACTCTCACCTCTATTATCACATATAATGTATTCTTGAACCTGTTGACATCTTTTTTTTTACACTATTTTGCACTTTAATACCGATATTGGAGAAAAAATTACCAAACTCATTCGCAATTCCAGACTTATCATCAGACGCGAACCCTTCAAGTTGTACTTTATTCCCTCCAATTTCAGCATTCCCATTGGTCACTTTATTTATCAGTTTCCAAGTTTCTTTCATATTTCCTTTACAATTTGAAAACTTTCTATCGTAATATTTGGCCATAGCTTTGCGACGTAATTTGTTCACTAAATTGCGCTGTTTTTTTTCATACGAAACATCACTTTTATCATCTAGATATCTTTGATAAAGCTCAATCCTTAGCTTACTTTCTTCCAGTATTTCACTCGTTATCGATGGCTTACGGGGTTCCTGTTTCTTCACTTTCATTACCTTAATAGAACATGCACTATTATAAATTGGTAGAATAACAGACATTAGATTATCAAGTGCTCTCGTAGGGGATTCTTCTTCAGGAAACACAGTGGTCCAATCGATAACACTAACCTCCTCCACAAACTTTTGAAGATTCCCTTTTTTCATTAACCTTGTCTTTATTTTCTTTTTCTTTGGTCTGTGCAACTGACCCTTCATAACACTCACCAATGGAAGATGGTCAGAACCAGGAAAGGCCACAACATCAGCATAACAAAGCTTCAAATTGGCAGAACGAACGAAAATATTATCAATTAGGGTTGCACTCTGTCCAATAATCCTCGTGGTATAGATCCTTCGATAACATAAAATTAAAAAAATCAACATTAAGATTAGACAAATCAAGCAGGTTAAAATTAAAATGTACATAACATTTACCTTTGAAATCAGCTGACTCATACCTCCCACAAAATCCTACAGGTGAGCACTGGGCGGCTCATACACCATACTAATTATATTTTTTCTCCCATCAAGATCAATTTCATTTGAAAAAACTTCAACCTTACCTTCAATCCATATACTAAGATCATCCTTTTCATTATATTTCAACCCATTCTTTATAAGGAATCCAACACCAGCACGACCCATCACCTCTCAGTTCTTAACACGAAGATCATAACCTGGAAATGAATACAGTGAGAGAGACTGGTTTGAACTAAAAAAAATGTTTCATATAATTCTATAATATCAAAAGAAGAAGAAAATTGTTCAATTAATTCCAAAATATCCAGGTAGCTTGTAGTCCCATGGACATTCCAAGAAAACATAATCGCACGACTCTTTTCATTTATATCATGAATGTACGGCAACCGAATATAATCACTACCCCTCATAGGCTTTAGCTGAACAATCGGTACATCATCATCGCCTTCAATACCTCTTAATAAATAATCCTGAAGACTAAATCGGTCTAGATCAGACATTATCATTTTTCACATTAAAGAACAAGAAATAGCACTCGAAAAAAAAGAAGAAAAATGACAAAAACATAAAAAAAAAAACTCTTTAAAAGGTCATCAATTGACCAGATACGCCTGATGGAGCAGTATCAGTATCGCGCACAAAAATACGGCTTTGATCAGACCACACACTGTGATTTCCAACCTTATCTCTTGAAGCGCTCAGAAAATCGTGGTTACGTTTCGTAAGGTTCTCAGCTGCAAATAAGCCTGTGCCAATAAGGTGCTTCTTTACTTTAAACACATGGCGAGCTACTTCTTTTGATCAAAACTAGACGAGAAGAAGGGCAACTTTATCTTGTTTATCAGCATTATGTGTTCCAACTCTAAATCACAGAACACTAACTATGTTTGAATCCTTAAAATTCAAATTATTCAAATTAATTTATTTAGCATAAAAAAATACAAACAAATTTACAGCGGCCATCTACAAAAACCCGAAGGTTTGTTTACGATGGCTGCAAATCCATTATTATAAAGCTCTACATCCACATAAAAACTATCTCTTTACGGGGAAAAGCCAGCACTTGAACTAAATCAAGATAAAGAACATTTCCTACTCTAAAAGTATTGCACTCTAGAAATCGCAAGTTATAAATATCATAAATCATCCGTAAAATATCCACTCAAAAAAAAAAAAAAAGAGATGTATCTAACTAAAAAAACAATTACAAAATAAAAAATCATCAGATAGGCTATAGAGCCGACACTGTGTGCTTTTGCTGGGTAATATCACGAAAATGTGACCATTATCTGTCCAAATAATTTTCATACCAAACATTAATCAAATTCAAAAATCTAATTATTCAGATTATAACCCAAAAGGCAACGCTTCAATCTACTCTTGAGCTGGCTTACATTATCAACTTGTCTAATAGCATCCGGGAGGGAATTCCACACCCCCGGTCCCGCAAAACGAGGCAGAAACGCAGCACGTTGAGTATTCCGGAGCTCCGATGCAAGGTCATTCGCATTTCTAGTCTCATAACAGTGATAAGATGAGTTAGCTTTAAAAATTTCCCAAAATACCTCCGGTGAACACTTATTCAAACATTGATAAATAAAAATTACTAACTGGTAATCCCGTAACTGATAAATATTTAAAATTTTCAAACTTGTAAAGCAATTCAACGTGCTATTTTCAAACTGAATATAATTACCTAAAATACGAACTATTTTATTCTGTAAAATTTGGACCTTTCTAAAACTTGAAATAAAACTACTAGTCCATAGCATGCAACCATACGATAAATAAGGGCTAACAATAGAATGATAAAGTAAAAGTAAAACATTTGACGGTAGTTGATTTTTCAGTCTTCTTATCACACCCAGCCCTCTTGAAATCTTAACTGCCACAAGATCACAATGTGATTTCCAACTTAAATTAAGATCAAGACTAAAGCCCAAATATTTAACACTATTTACATTCTTTAAAAATTCACCGTTAAAAACAATTTTATTATCTAAAACACATGAAACTCCATTTCTACAAAATGTCGCAAAATTTGTTTTTGAAATATTCACTACCAAATAACTAGAATTTGTAAAACTTATCAATTCAGCGAGGGCCTTATTTGTCTTCTCAATTAACTGGTTCAGACAAGTAGCTGTAATTGTAAACACCGTGTCATCAGCAAAAGACGTTATAGGTGCATCTGATATATAAAATGCAGGGTATCAACTTAGATTAGATAAAAAGTGGACCAAGCACTGAACCTTGAGGCACTCCAGAATTAACGATAAAAGTTCTTGAAATAAAATTTTTAATACAGACTCGAATAATACGCTGGTTAAGATAAGATTCAAACCATTTCCGAATAACCCCTTGGATCCCTAAACGGCTTAGCCTATTTAATAACATTTTATGAACCACCGTGTCAAAAGCCTTTTTAAAGTGTATAAATACTGAAAGTACCAGTACGGTTCTTTCGACAGTACCATTCGTGAAATCTATTAGGTGTTGGAATGCATGTATTGCAGAGTGGTTTTTCCTGAATCCAGACTGGGTATCATTAAGAAAACCGTAAGTAGTCAGATGGTTATAAAGTCGTCGATGCATCACTTTTTCTTACAGCTTAGCAAATAGGGGCAATATTGAAATCGGCCTCCAATTAGACGGATCATTTTTTGAACCCCCTTTGTGAAGCGGAATAACTTTAGCCTCTTTCAGACGAGTAGGAAATTCACCTTTCTTCAAAGAAAGGTTAATCAAATAAACAATACAAGGCAACAAATATACCATACTGAAAGTACCAGCGTTCAAGCTCTGAAAGCTTGAACGCTTTCAGATTAATTCCATCATTCCCTGGAGAATTATTCCCTTAATATTAGTTAGGCCCATCTTGACAAACAATACGCGCTTCATGGTGTCCCCCACACTCTGCGAAGAAATCTGCTTCACACCATTAAACAACAGGGAATCACTTCCCCCTTCCTGCTCAATATCGTCTAGCTTGAGCTCAAGCTGATTCACATGATTTTGCAACAAATTAATCATATGCATCCATGTTTTTAGATGTTTTTCAATCAGTTCAAATTTAGGATGAGACTCAATATGCACTGCACCATAGATTTCAGAAACTATTGTTTCATCTGGAATCGTAGGATGAAAGTTAGCTGCAGTCGGCAAAGTCGATTTTTTCAGCTTTTCGTTAATTTTTATATCGATTTCTTTAGTTAGATTTTGTTTTGTAGCCGCAAGTTCATTCTCTGTAGCCACTATTAGTTTACGTAGATTATCGTAGATTCATCGTGACGTTCATTTTTTTTAACTTCGAGACGTATTTTTCTTCGTGACGTTTTTTCTTTGCGACGTTTTTTCTTCGTGACGTTTTGTTTTAACTTTGAACTGTAGTTTTTTTCTTTGTGACATTTTTTTCTTTAAGATGTTTTTTTAACTTCGATAAGGTAATATCCACGTGTGCACCGTCCTCAGTTACAGCCGGGGGTTCTCCACTTGACTAGCAGGCCCCCCATTGGAATAGGTTGCTAGGGGCTCGGTGAAATTGGATGTAAGGGCCCTGGTAGAATGATTTTCGTTATACCTAAGCGTAAGTTGTTAGTTCAAACTTATAATAATTCCCCTCATCAATGCCTTGGTAAAAATCACCCCAATCAATTTTGGTCTGCATAGCACTTAAGAAATATTGGATTTTGTTAAATAGGACAAACTACCCCAAGATAAACCGAGATTTTTAATTGAATCTTTTGTTCGCATACATCGAGCTAAAGTAATATTTGAAAAGGGCTCATTTGATTATTCTCATGAAATATTTTGAATTCGTAATGTACGATATACAAGACCAATTGCATATGAAATTGAAGATATGAAAGGGGAACCCATTCTTGGTTCATTTAATTGAGAGGAGCTTCATCTAGTAGGTCCCCTAAAAAAGTATCAAGTTGAAAAGGCTATAAAACGCGTATACTAAAAGGAAATCGTCAGTACTACGTAAAATTTTTTGGTTCAAATAAGTCATTTCTGGTGATAGAGATTCCTTTCATTGCTGCTTTAGTTCTGATGTTGATGATTCCCCCCATGACTCGACTTTTCATGGACATCTCCTTTTGTTTATTCAAATTTGGTTCAAAAGAGTCATTTTGGAAATATAACTGCAACAGTTTTAAGTGCTCCCACGTCAATTAGTTAAAACACCAGTTGTGTACTACTCTTTTCAAAATCTTTTATTTCATGACTTAGAAATTAAAGACATTGAACTTCAGCTTCAGAAATGAAAAGGGGGAGTTAATAAATGCTAATATGGGAAGTGTTTCAATAACTCTTCAGTTCAAAAAGCGAACACGATGAGAAAACATTCTCAGTGTTCTAGTCTAGAGTCTTTTAAAAGGACACAAAGAAAATATGGAGGCTCAGACTATGCAGGAAGAATTGACAGTATGTGGGATATGATATTCTCTCTCAGTTTTTCAGAAAAGTAATTCGTGTTGCCCTACCGTTATTAGGATACATGTCCTACTAACAGCCACCTATCTTGCTTCAAATGTTCTTAATAACTTTCAAGAGGGAGAACCTATAGGGAAGTCTCTTAAGGATAATATGAAAAGAAAAATGTGTGATATTGCAGAGAAGATTCAGAGAGGCAAAGGACTTAAAAGAGCATGAAAGGGTACTCTACTTAGTCTCAAGCCTTCTACTGTGGATAAAACATCTATGAGAAAAAGAAAAAAGAATAAAGAAAAGAGAGGAAAGAAGGATATTTTTGAGCTTTAGTTTGTCCTTTCTTCCTTCCAAAGCTTCTGTCCCTAGCATATCCAGTACAGTTTCGCTCTTTCAACCCACTCCCTTGGACTTTTCAGTGTGTGATAGTCGATGTGAAGCTTATTACCCGCTTACACCGATATCTCATGAAAATCCAATCCATTTTCACTTTTTGGGGGCTAAAAATTTATCTATGGACTTGCGTAGCTCACTGTTGAAAACCAAACTAAAAATTTCCACAGCTGGAGGACTTATTACAAACATAGCTGGGATAAGCTTTGAAAATGGTCATATATACACAAATGCTGAAATTATATCAAATGGAGATAATTTAGTCGCCTATGCATCCATTCTATGTTTGGATGTGTTTACCCTTAGAATATTATCTAAGAGAAGAAGGGCTGTTTGAATCAAACGGTCTGGTTCATTTGATTGGTCTCATTATCTATGATTTCTTTTAAATTTCACAATTTTTGTTTCTTACTGCAAAAGTTTATTTTAAACTTTTTCCAGCTCCATGTGCTTTTCTTTTAAGAAAAGGTAGTAATACATCCCTTGATGCGAGTATTTCAATAACCGAGTGCACGTTATTAAAAGCCTCAACTGACTGGAGTCCAGGACAAGAAGTCGATGTCCAAGAGTAACAAAACCGTAAGTCCCGAGATCCTTTTGAAGATTCACTCAAGTCATTGATATAAATCAAGAAAAGCAAGGGGCCAAGTACAGATCCTTGAGGGACCTCAATGTTTTTTGACTGCTGCACTGTTCTTGATGTGGAATCACCATCGGCAACAAATTGTGTCTGATCATGTAAGTGCGACATAATTAAAGAGCAGGCTGGTCCTCTTATCCTATAATGATGATGCACTTTATGTTCCAAAATGCGATGGAAAAATCGTGTCGAATGCTTTTTTGATCTCAAAAAACACAGTTGCTGGAATATCACCCTTATTTAGAACGTCATGAATAAGCTGAGTAACAACTAAAACCGCAAGTTGTGTAGAATGGTTTCTCCTGAAACCAAATTCTGACTTGAGAAAGAAATTAATCTTCCCTAGAAACGAAACCAGACGATTATATAAAAAACTTTTAATAAGTTTAAAAGAGCCAATAAAATCAAAATTGGACGATAATTATTTGGATCTTTTGAATCACCTCCTTTATGTAACGCAACAATTCTAGTGGCTTTAAAGTATTCAGGGAATTTTCAGTATTTAAAACAAAGGCAAAAAATATGAGCTAAGCAATCCGCAGTTTCCGGAATAATCGTCTTCAGTAAATTTGTACTAGATCCAACCGGCCCTTCTGGCTTTCCGTTTTTCCAAAGCCTGGAAATTACCAATAATTCTGAAGCCAATACAGGAGAAAGAAATATTGATAGGCCATTCGTTGGATGTAAATATTTCTTCAAATCAGTATCCACAGCTGACTGCAATACAGCTTTTGGTGCTGAAGTCATTTCACCGATAGTTACAAAGTGGTGGTTAAGTGGTGTAATCACTTCTTTTTTCCCTTTCACAGTTGCCCCATCTGTTGCTGTCATTTCTTCGGGGATTTTATTTTGCTTGGTCCGATTCAGACAGTCATTAATTAATTTCCATGTCTTTCTTGGCAATCCTTCTGCCTGCAGGAATGCTTGTTTGTAATAACTCTGCTTCGATGCCCGAATTAATTTTGTTAATGTATTTTTATAATTTTTGAAATTTCACTGATTTTCTTCAGTCGAATTCGATAAGTATTTCCGATAAAGCTTATTCTCTACATGTATAAACTAGACTTGACTGCCTGGTAACAGTTGGCATGACAAAAATAATTAGATCACACACCACTATAAAATGATGTGATGTGTCGTCTACGACGACCTTACATGTTCAAACTTGAATGCTCGTACAAATATTGCCAATAAGAGACTGGGAAGTTTTGGAAACTCTTGTCGGTATACGACATGCAGGAAGACATCGGGCGGCCAAAAATATAAACAGCATTTCCAATTCTACGTCATAAGTGTGTAGATTACTCTCGCTACGGTTACCCAGTAAAGATATATCAACATTAAAACCACCCATAATGATAGACTTACGGTATTTACGTGACAATATATCAAGTCATTCCTGTAAAATTTCAGTATTATCTTTTTGTGATTCCACTTGGGGGACGATAGCCTGCACAATAAACTATTGGCTCATTGTTAACCTCAATTTCTACCTCTAATATTTCAAACAGCATCTCCACGTTCAAATGATCCATATCACTAATAATTTTAAGAGGTACTGATGACTTGACAAAAATTCAAAGTCCTCCTTGCTTGTTATTCTGGCGGTTCTTACACACGAACTTATAACCGTGAAGATTAACTAACGTTTCAGCTATAGAATTTAAGAATGTTTGATACAAACCAAATAGGCCTACTACACGAAATAAAAGAAAAAATGAGATCCAATTTACCAACGAGACCACGGTAGTTCAGGAACGCCTGCCGACAATCACCCAGAAAATAATGTGTACTGGACCAGTGTTGCCAGATTGGCTTATTTTACGCCAAACTGGCTTATTTTGTTGGCGACTGGTGTGAAAATTTTTGGAACTGGCTTATGGCTTAAAACTTGGCTATTTTTATTTTGAGCTGACTTATTTCTTGGTGTGATTTACTTTTTCGGGAAGAATTTATATTTTTTGGCAATTCATCCGATTCTCGAACGAACGAACGAACGAATGCTCACGAAAGATCAAATTCACGTTTTAACTCTATGGTCAAAATATGAATCTAACCACGGCAGTGCGGTGAAGTTTTCAAATCCTATGAGACACGTGGCTTCGTAACAACAGCATAAAAAGCATTAGCCATTAAGTCATGGGGTTGAACTACAGCTGAAGGTACAGTATTTTAGCTGTTACTTGTTAGTATAGAATAACGCCAGGAATCAACCTCATAACAGACATGTCTGTAACATCACAGATCCTGTTTAACTGTTTAGTTCATGTGAGTCGTCCAGGAGTCGTCCTGCTGTCGTCATGTACACTCTAGCTATTTTCTCTGGTTTGTATCTCTTTACAAACAGATTAGGTACACAGCCTAGCCCACTGGGTACACACCCCAATGCATTGGGTACTTCCCCCAATATATTGGGTACCCCCATACCCGTTTTCACTTTTCGTCTAGGCCTATTCTGAGAAAATACATTTATTTATATTTGAGGTTTTCTTTGCATCACTTCAGTTTAAATATGCTCAAAGGAGGAAGCAAACTGGTCATGGGTTTTCTCAGAATACATGCAAAAGTGAAAATCGGTATGGGGCAGTTAGGGATATTAATTGTTTTATGTACTACCATCAACATAATGTACTACTTCACTCCTGCAGTAGTACACCACAGGATCTGTACCTAAGAATTTGAGTACTACACCCCACAATCAGTACTACATTAAACATGGCATAGGTCCTACTGCGCTATATATGGATTAGGTCGTGCTACGCTATATATGGAGTCGTATATTTGGTTAGATGTAGGTATCAAATTCTGAGGCACAGATCCTGTGGTATACTACTACAGTGGTGAAGGAGTACATTATATGTTGATGGTTGTACATGAAACAATTAATTCCTAACTGGTATGGGGGGTACCCAATGCATTGAGGTGTGTACTTCAATGCATTGGCTACCAGCAAATTGGGTACATACCACAGAAAAATAGCTGGTGTACATGACTGGTTTGCACCCCCATTTTTAGCGGTGATGAGCATCAGCTTGTGACATAAGCAAACCTGAAGCAATCAATCTTGTTTCAGACTCACTTTTATTCATTTTTCCCAATGTATTAGCCTATAGTTAAATACTAGAGAAATTAGTTATATATAATATAGGCTAATAGCTAATATGTAATAAAGTACCATATAATACTAATGAAAATATCAGAAAAAGATATATGAATACAGGAGTCTGAGCCTTTGTAATTGCCACTGCCCATATTTAATTTTCGCTTTAATTTCTCTGACTGATTTCAGTACTTAAACCTTGTATAAACATAGTTGTTGGGAATGAAAAGAAAGTTGAGATTCTGCTCTGCCAAATGCTATTTGTTTGCATCCCTTTCTCTGTTGAGAGGCCCCTGTTTAATAGTTCTTGATATCTCAGTACTGAAAGATTTTTCTAGAACTGTCAATATAGCCATTTTACAACCTTTATTTTGTGGAAGTATATGAGAAAACTCAACATTGAGGCCGTTTTCCATTGCTCGATTTTTCTGAGCTCAGTTCACCCTTTTTCACAATTTTTCTTCCATTTGTGTTTGTGCAACCTTTTGGCCGAGCTCAGCTCAGAAATTCCTCTTCTATTGGTTTTGTGAGAGCTGTTGGCAGAGATTTTGCTCGCACAAATTTGACCCCGGGCTGACTTTTTTCTGAAATTAAACTTCTGAAATCAAAAATTAAACTTCTTTAAGTCAGTATTGCAATGTAAATCTATAACCCAGCTATGTTGCAAGATGTTTAAAAAATCATCTTTTAGTAATTAGAAGTCATCAGAATAGGCAGGATATATTATTCAAATATTGTTACAAGTACAAGCTTAACTTGGACCTTATTGTCAATTTTTACTCCAAGATGAACTTACAAATTCAGTTAATTTTTCCATACTCTTTTCAGATTGAATGTCATTCACCCCGAGTGAAAATAAAAATGAAACGTTCAACTGGATATGATGGAAACTGGCAGAAAAAAATTTCAAATTTTATCACTGTTACTAGGCCTTCCAACTCAACTGAACCGGACAGTGCTGGAACAGATGGTGTTGATGGTGGTGGATCCGAGCCAAAACGAGCTTTAATAGACAAATCAGCACCTGAAATTAGTATAGGGACGAGAGATAGCAGTGCCATCACCAAATACAGACGAGTTGTTCCATCAAAAGTCAAAATAGTGGCAAATTTGTGTAATGATTCATCAGCCGAAGATTGGGTGGAACCTGATGAGTCAGATGACAGTGACTCTGAGACTGACAGCATGGACAGTAATAGCAGTGCTACCAGCCACTATAGGCGGAAACGAGCTGTTCTACCAAAGTCTAAGACAGTGGCAGAGCTGTTAAAAGAATCAAAATTAGCTCAAGAACTGGTGGAACCAGACATAGCGGGCTCTACCTCCAAAGTGGTGAACAGTCACTTCGATACTGGCAATCCGACACCAAAACTAGTCCCAGAAAGGGTAGTTAAAACCTCTCTTTTTAAACTTGGTGTACCTCAAGCATCTACTGCCAAGCAGATTGTTACCTCAGTCTCTACTAACGTACTTAAGCCTGTCCTAGTCCCAGAAAGGGTGGTTCAAACCTCTCTTTCTAAACTTCGTATTCCTCAAGCATCTACTGCCAAGCAGATTGTTACCTCAGCCAACCAGATTGCTACCTCAGGGTCTACTAACGTAGCTAAGCCTGTCCCGTCCAAAATTACTAGTAATATGCAGAACCCTAACAAAAAGACTGAAACAAACAATCAGAATTGTGTTGAAAGTGAAACAGGAGAAATGGTGTCCAGAAGCCAAAATAAAGGAAGCAGCAAGGAACCTGAAAAAGGAAGAAATGTTACACCAAGAGCCAGTATGACAAAAGTTGTGAAAAAGAGTTATGAAACACTATATCAGTCTGTGTGGGAGAAAGATACAAAATTCCAAGGCTGGCTTCAGCCTGTTCAAGGTGATGACACAAAAGCATCGTATAAAATCTGCAACAGTACAGAGCTTGATCACATGATCTGGAGCAGCACATGAAATCGAAAAAGCATGAGAAGAAGGCAGCAAGTCTCAAAATACAGAAACCAGTCACAGAATGCGGTGAGTACTTTTCTTTTGAGCATGGCTTAACAATGGGGGGGTCCCTACGTTCTTGTCATCAAGACGCCTACCAGAAAGAGTGGTCTTTGTAGCACTCCTCCGAAACTTCGTAGCAATAAGGCCCAATGTCCAGTGTGTGTTTTGTTGGGAAGTCTTAACCCCACCTTGAGTTCTGTGTGTATTTTAGAGAGGCCCTCAAATACGTCATTCAACCAAGAATATCTACCATTTAGATCTCAACAGAATTTGATAACGATTAATAGCCAGTGGCCCGTTATTTTGCGTATGGGGGACCCAATCGGAGTTCGGGGACCAGTCATTGAAATCAACCAAGGAAGCACACTTGTGCTTCTATAAAGAGGCATACCCCAACAGTGTTAAGCAATCTTCGGTCCCAGAGAGGTGGGGAGGGCTGCGTTTTGTAGGCCATGTCCTAACCAAGAAACACGCAACATTTCATCCCCCTCTGACTTTTCCTTCATGAGGAAAATCCGGACGGAAGTTTTGCCCCCCCCCCTTCCAACCACATCCCCTTTCAGAGTAACGTTATGAAACATTGCCAAAATAATCGGTTATGAAACATAGCTAAAGTAATCACGAATAATTTATGCTAATTTTCAAGGAGTCACGTGAACAATCTTGGCTTCGTGGAAAGTGGAGCTGGTCTTGGCTGCTCATGTAGCCTGTCATTGTTCGGTAAGAAAAACCCACCATCTTTCTACCATCATCAAAGACTTATTTCCTGGGCCTAATGGTGAATCGGTGAGAAGGATATTCTTATCCGTCTATGAAAGACGGGTATTCTTAATCACCGAAAATTCCACCCTGGAGCATTTTTTCCAAACTACCCCTTTTTTTTTAGTTTTCCCATAATCAAGTGTCTTAACGGGCATTAACACACTGAACAACTCACAGCGAGAATTTGGAAATCTGTATTGTGATCAGAGTCAATTAAATCATAATAAATTTTAACCTTCTGACATTGATAATTGAGTCGGCTGTCGCAGCACAGCAACAAAATTCACTTGTTATCTTGTCTTACGGAAAAATATCAAAATTTATTTCGCGTGTCATTCCCAATCTGGCCTACAATACTTCCCATCCATGTTTAAAGTGGTGGAATGTTCGGACTTCGTTAAAATGTGGCTCATCAAACAGGATACTGGAGATCCGTCCCGGCAAGAACAAATAAAGGCTAAGAACCTTCGTCTCCCTATATCGATACTACAACCATGCGGAGTCAAATAAAATCCGGCTGATACCAGGTGAATCTGAACGGAGGTGGAGCTGGCATGGAACAGTGCAGTTCGTTACCTCTACAACTAGCTCATCGCACTACAGCCCTGGAGAATAAAAATTGAGTGATAACAAATGAAAGTGTTTGATTACACTTATCATACACTCCTGGAGGCCTGCTACGGTCTTTTCCTCGCAAACGCGCGGCGGCAATGAGGGAACGTAGACGACCATCTACTCAGTGCTCAGCCAGTTCTCAAATTGGCTCAAACTTTACTCAAATTTTACGGGTTATCCTATAGTCAGTGCATGAACTAATGGCGGTAGCTTTACTAGGTCTTATTTGTTTTTGGTCCCAGGGATGGCTTGCGGTGTATGATAGCCAATTTATGACTCTGGAATGAACTTGTGATAAGGGTAAAAGTATAATTGTGTTCCTTGTGTATTTTTCGTAGCCTTTTAAGGGTGTTTTAGCATCGCATTTAGCATTTGGAAAAGGATTTTATTCCAAAGCTTTGACTTTACACAAAGTGATTTCCATAATTTTATGAATCTATATGTGATAATATCCCAATGATCTGATTTTTGTTTGTGTATCTATGTGATAATAAACCAATGATCTAATGATCTTTTTTGTTTTTGTCTGCGGTTTACGGTCGTTATTAAGTAATTCATAATTATGTCCAACCAATACATAAGGGCTGGGACACAAATTTAAGAATTTGTTCTGGCAATAACTCTATTGCGCCAAAAAGAACCTCTGAATGAATTGAAATGTTGACATTAAAACGCCTTGGGTCACAGAGTATCATTATGGTAATCGGAGGTCCGACTCAGTGAAATTATGGGATACAGAAATTGCAGCGCACACACGGACAGTGCTCAAACTAACACAGGAGAAATCGAGCCGGTGGGCGTCCTTGTCAATAATTTTCCCCAAACTGTTGGGCAGGAAAGTAAGCACGGTCGAGCATTTTCTGAACATCGCGCGCGGGAATTTCTGTACAGTCTCTAGAGTTCCACATGAGGTAGCGGTTTATCACAATTCTACTAAATGCAGCCTCAAAATAATCTCTACACTGGAACTGACCTTCCTCAAGCCAGGGAACGAATTGAAAGGTGGATAATGCCAGTAGGATCAAAGGACCTGAATAGTGGTGAGTATTTCTATAAAACGGCCGTCAAAACTTGGACACCTTTAAAAGTAAAGTTAGATTTTGGGCAAAAAATTGTCTGGCTTATTTTTGGCTTGTTTTTCAAAGGCTACGGCTTACTTTTTTGTTCACGATCTGGAAACACTGGACAAGTCATTGGGGAAAATATACTTGTTACTTGGTGGATTAATTACTTCAAAATCCAGGTATTCTGTTTCAGAAGACGAATTAGAAAAAAATCATTAAGATCAAGCGGGCTATTCTGAAGAAAATCAAACCTCTCAATCCCATACCTTCGAGATCAATTACTTTTAATTAAACTTAACTTACCAAATATCCAGGGTGGGAGTCAGGAGCAGTGAGTGAAGAACATAGTTAATATGATAGAAATACCATCAACGGCTCGTTGTCAGTATCATACTGTGCTCCTGAAATAAAATACACACCAAAAACTGAACCTTGAGTAGTGCAAGAAATAAGGAAGAAAAACCCGCTAAGTCAGACAAAAAAGAAATAAAAATCAATAAAAAAAAAAACAGTATATATATAACACCTTTTGAGAGCAGTTTGCAAATTGGGTGTTTTGATTTTTTTTTAACATCTCCCTCAACATTTCCTGAAAATAGTCACAGAGAGATATAGTCACAGTCGCAAGTAGTGGCAGTCACAGTAGAAATTGGTCACAGTCATCTGTAGTCACAGTCGTAGTCGCAACCAGTCACATTTGCAGACATTGTGAATAGAATATAAGTATCATAGAGTCTTATGGTGCAAAAACATTTATAGTGTCCCTCCCAAATTAAAATTTTGATGTCCACTTAACCCTCAAATACCTTTTCAAGTTTCAACTCGATCCCTAAAGCCCTATTTTATATATTTTTATACCTTTTATTGTTAGCCTGGGTGAAAATGGTGTCTTTCAATTTACACCTCACCGTGAATAGATTGTAGGCATATAGAATGCCAAAACGTTTAGGTAGATTTGAGACAACATATGTTTACTCTCCTCTACCAAGGGCGCCGGCAGAAAATTTTCCCGGGGGGGGGGTCCAAACGCCAAAATATCAGTGGTGGTTGGGTAACAGGGAATATATTTCAGGATTTGTTTTTCGTAAGAATAAGTTTATTTTTAAATACTCTTAGAAAAAAACTATATGAGTTCATGGGTACTCTGGCAATGCAAGCAAAATTTGACGGCATTTTTTTATCAAATTGCCACTTATTAAATTATTTTCCTTGTGTTTTCTTTAATTATACGAACTCACTTGTGTACTAATAACCGCACTAATTACTAATAAACAAATACATATTTAGGATCACCATAACAAGCTGATTCTTTGATTGAATATTATCAATAGTTAGGCTCTTACACTTTCGTTATAGGGTAAAAATCTATTGGCAGGCAGTCAACAATGGGACAATACACATTTTTTCCATGGTTTTTCCATATTCTGTTGTTTTTTTTTTCTTTTGGTTTCCTTATCATTACTTTATAGTTCCAAATTTTCAGGAGGCTATGCCCCCCTGCCCCCACCCTGCAGGCACCCATGTGCTCTACCTCTCCCATATCTAAAATTCAAGGTATACATTAGTCCTTTTCCCTAAAAAAAACTCTGTATGTTTCAACTTGATCTTTCAAGCCATTTCTGAGGTATTGCCAACACGCAATTTTCATAGCCTGGCAACATAGTGTCTTTTGAATTGACATCACTGATTAACCCTGAATAGATCCTAAGTCCCATATCAGCCTATAGTACAAAAATTTTAGGTTGACTGGAAAAAACATATTTAGGCCGTCTCCCAACACAAAATATGAAGTCCTCTTGCCTCTCTCCTTTTTTTCTTCTAAACTACCAAAGAGTTTCAATTGTATCCCTAGAGCTATCCCCAGATGTTGCAGATATGGTATTTTGACAATCTGGATGTACTAAATGTCTTGTTCAGCCCCCACCCTTCCTCAAAATCCAACATCCACTCCACCCCCTCTCAAACTCCCTAAGAGTTTCAGCTTGATACTTCAAATTTTTTCGAGACACTGCATATGGCCCATTTTCATATACTGGCAATATTTAGTGTCTTTTGGTTTACCCCCTCTCTTATCTCTTAAAATCTTAAAATCTCCCCCCCCAACACCTTCTTAAAGCTTTAATTTGTTCCCAGAAGCCGTTCCCAAGATGTTACAGATAATTTAAAAACTCAAGTGCAAATCGCGTCTTTTATTTTACTCAGGTATGCTTCTTATTTCCACAGTTTACCCTTGAAAAATTGTCCAGTCAGCCCCGAGATGATTGGACAACCAAGACTAGGTATGGCTGCATTCTGCATTGTCTCTTAGCCTTTCTGTGAACAGTTGATAAATTACATAATTTTGGACCATTGCCCTTTAGGCCGTGGGGATAAAGTCAGTCCCCAAGGCATACTTATTAGATCTTTGGTTTTTCTAGACAGAGTGACGAATTTAAATTTTATACAATATTGGGAGGGTTTGGGGAGGGAGGACAGAATGCTACCTGGGGGCATTTATTGCCCATTAGGTTCCTCTTGGCCCAATGATCTACGGCTGTAAATTTCAAACTAAATAGAGGCAAAGTTTATATTGGACCATGTCCCTACCCTCCCCCCCCCCCACCACAACAAAATTTTCGATCCTTCTGACCCAAAAAACGATCCCTGAAAGTTTCAAGCCAATCGCTCACCAAATCTCAAACAACCTCCTTTTTTCCATTATGTGTAAACTGTTGACAAGTTGCACTATTTACATCTATTTTCCCAGGCAATGTGAGAGTCATGGCATTTCTAGAGGCATATTTCTTGGACTTTTTTAATAATTGTGACAAAAATGGTTTTCCCAAAATTCTAATTGGATGTTTTGGGCTGGTAACAAAAAGGGCACGGGAGTGGGATTGGTTAGAACTTCATTTTCAATCACTTTGGACTCTTAAAAGAGTCAAAAGTATATCATCTATATCAGTAGAATCAGATTTTGAATTCTTAATTGTACTACAAACAGCGGAACAAGGAATGGGATTTGCTTGTCGCTGCAAAATACGGATACGCAAAGAAATTACAATGCGACAAGAATACACGGCATCTAAGGGATAATTACCAAAGGAAGATATAGAAGAACGATGCTTTTGGCAGATAGATGGCGGTATGGCATCATTGCAGGAATAATCATTGTTAAGATTTTAGGAACTAATCACTTTACGCCATTCAAATTTATTCACAGGGTAGTCCCTGCCACGATACCTTACTGACCTAAGATACTTCTTATAATCTGCTTCAGTTTTTTTTTGTTTTAAATCCACAACATACCCTGATCACGGGCGGCCACAATCGTTCCAAACTCTTAGCCAAAATTCAGCTTTATTTTTCACAGCCTTTAATTTGGGATATGCTAGCCAGATTGATTTTTGAAAAACAATATAGATATGTTCTAACAAAACAGCTGTAGATTCAGTTTCTTTCAGACAAGACAGTAGTTCTTTACAATACGGATTTAACTCAGAAACTCTGTATGGTCCCAAATATTGAAACTGCAATAAATGATAGGGTATACATATAAGAGATAGCAGGAATGTAAGTTTTGATATGCATAACTTTATATCTGTTTTTTTTTTCAATTGTACTTGGACAACTATTTAGATTTCATTTTGAATCTCAATTCTGTTACGACACAAGAAAGCGAAAAAAACACAGTTAGGGGTAGGTGATCAATATCATATCATCATCATGGACAGTTACAATCGAAGAATGGATGTATGAAGACCACGCAACGTGGTCAATGTCAATTGGGGCGAAGCTAATGTTTCGAGTTTTTTTTGGGGTTGGATAAAGAATGTGCCGACAAAATCTTCCAGTGTAAAGACAAATGCGGACATATCAGCTAAATTAAGACGCCCAAAGCTCCAGGACGTCGGTACAGAGTGCCAACGCCGTGGAACTTTGGGATGACCCCCTCCCCCTTAGCTGTGTCTCTGAATGCAAGTAGTACTTCAAAGGGGTGGATATAGGTGAACGGTAGATATTTAGGAATGATGCGATATAGCGGAAGACAATAAAGAACATAATGCTTTCTAACATAGTCAATATTGATGTTTGAATTAAGATCATCGATCACTATGTAATTTAGAGATTGAGGTACTAAGCAGTTCATTAAATTTCTCATAGAAGTGCAAGCCTTCGTAAAAATTGTAATTGAGCGATTAGATTTATTATCATACGGAAAAAATTTGAGTTGATCAGAATAGTTGACCCGACACGGATTGCTAAAAAGAATTGATCATGATGATAAAGAACAGGGGTGGGAAAGTGGGCATTACGGATAAAAATACATGTCAGACTCCCTGACAGACGGCCACCAGTTACCCTGGCAGTGGTTAGAAATGCTACTTGATTTGGGCTTCGGCGTAGAAAATTAAAGCTAGCTGATGTCAAAAGATACTTTTTCAAAAAAAACTAGATCGTACTGGCTACATAGTTCATCAATGAAAAACAATTTGTCATGAGTTGTGTTAATATTGTATGATATCACAAAAAATTGAAAAGTCATTGATGTGGATGCAGATCCTTTTTGAGTATCTCTTGCATAACAAGAGAAGCTAGGCTGTAAGATGGGTGATTCTTATCCCAATTAGCACACCTAGAGAGGCAGTGCATGATTATCTTTCTTAGAAATGTGCACTCCAGCTTAATGGGCACATTTGTGGGTATCAACAGAACAAGCGGGTTGAAATGGTCGAGGAAGTGACATTTAAAACAACATTTGGCCATTCCTTTGTATTGGTGGACCCCGAAAAAACTCGTAGCCAGGCTTCACTCCTTCCTTTAAAAAAAATTGAATGAGAATACGAGTGCATGAACTCGAGTTTAAAAGACAGAGATTAATTTTAAAAAAAAACAAGTTTTCCCGAGGGAAGTAAAGACTGAAGTTGAAATTTAAAACAAACATAAATTATTAGTTCACATTTTATTTAATACATATCAATAAAACTAGTACAAATAAACCAACTAATTATGTTTCCCTATGATTTTAGGATTATACATAACTAGCACTTTACTGAAAACACAAAAGTCAAGTATAAAAAACAGGACTTGACTTGACTTGACTTGCTTTATTTACTACTAATTACAAAATAAACTATATACAAGCAACAGGATTATCGATTTAAGAATCAAATGTGAGTATGTAACCGGAATACACTATACGAATCTACACAGATATTCACAGGCTTGTACTAGTTGTAATGTTAGTAACTTTCAGTATACAATTGAAATTATCTTAAAAACATAAGCGTAAAATCATACATTTTTCTAATAGCCACGAAGTAACTGAACAGTGTAAAGAAATATTGGATTGCTTTATTAAGTATTATTTTGGTCTAGCCAGCTATAATACCAATAGTGGGTAATATACAGTCTTAAATTGTAATAAATATGCTTCAGTATTACTTGAAATGAAGATCAAATAAGACATAATATGAGCTCTGGAAATCCGATTATTTCTCTCTATAAAACACTGAATTTAAAGAAATGGTAAAAATTCTAAAGCTATTCTGCAATTCTATTGCTATCAAGATTGCTTTAGTTAGAACTTGTCTAAAAACTAATCATGACATTTTTTTTTAATAACCAAAACGAGAGCCAGCCATTGAACTGAGCTATTGTACAGAAGTGATACCAAATTACACGTAAAAAAAAGAAGCAAAATCCTAAAAGGGATTGATCATATTTCTATTCTGTAAAAAGTGTCCTTAATTGGTTTGCTTTTACTGTACCAAAACTCCTTTATTATTTCGTGTTTTCAGTAAAGCGCTAGTTTTCTATAATCCTAAAAGCATAGGAAAACATAATTAGTTGGTTTATTTGTACTAGTTTTATTGATATGTATTAAATAGGCTGTGAAGTAATAGTTTTTGTCCGTTTTAGGTTTCAACTTCGCTCTTTACTTCTCTCGGTAAAACTTTGTTATTTAGATTAATCTTTCTTCGTTTTTAATTAAATTTAATGTAGAAACAACGCTGATATAATCTTTTTTATTTATACGGAATAATGTATGTTCGTTTTAAGTATTAATGTCACTTCTTAGTTTCAGTTGTACCAAAACTCCTATATTATTTTGTGTTTTCAGTAAAGCGCTAGTTTTGTATAAACCTAAAAGCATAGGAAAATATAACTAGTTGGTTTATTTGTACTAGTTTTATTGATGTGTATTAAATAGGCTGTGAAGTAATATTTTTTGTCCTTTTTAAGTTTCAACTTCGCTCTTTACTTCTCTCGGGAAAACTTTGTTTTTTTTAAATTAGTCTTTGTTCGTTTTTAATTAAATTTAATGTAGAAACAACGCTGATATAATCTTTTTTATTTATACGGAATAATGTATGTTCGTTTTAAGTATTAATGTCACTTCTTAGTTTCAGTTGAAAACTTATTTTCAATATAATACCTAATCTAATAAATTTAATACGATACCTAATCGCTTTTTATAAATTTCACAGCGCATTCCCATAAAGTGCACTTTCGGTTGTTTCTCCAACTTTTTTAAATGAAGCAAGTGCCTTTTCCAATGAAATGCCCAAAAAAAGGTGTTTTTCAAAACCTAGGCAAGAGAAAAAACTAAGAGGGCAAGGACGTACATGCCCCTCGATTACCGCCGTTAAAACTAGCACACAGGCTTCATCGCAGAGTGAAGTTTGAAGGTTCAATTCAAAACTGTTGATCCATCAAGCTTAACTTCTGGTAGATTTTTAGTTGAAAAGTTTTTAGTTTTAGTTAATTTGTTTTTGCAATAATTTTTTAACTTTAAGATGAGTAGGCGATTTATGAAACTTACTAAGAGGGTTTGGAGGGGGAGTATATGTGAAAGGTTGTAATAAATCTCCATTTATGGGCATTGGATCATAATTATTGCAATGGTATCGGTTTATGCTTCCAAACTTTTCTACTTAATAAGTGGAACTAAAAGTGCCGTTTTTAATGTTATATGCCACTTTTGGATTGTAAAATCGATAAAACGCACGTAGATGTGAGTAATAGGTTTAAAATCAGCCTTCCCGAGATATGCCTTAAAAAATGAGTGCATCACGTTTGCAAAAATAGTGGATTATCTGAAAAGTAATCATAAGAAGGGACAAACCATGATAAAAAAAAAATCGAAGCTGGAATCGAAGGCTAGATAATCTTATTGGAACTCGAGCACTGCACTAGCAAAGCCACACATTCGGTAACATTATTCAGTATATTGGAGTTCGTATGGATTAAGACTGATAGTTTACTAAGGGGAAATGGAGGAGGAATTGTAAGAAGGTATTCTTCCAGACCTTCAGCTGCGGGTTTCGAATCCTAATTATTACAATGATGGCGTTTTATGCTTCCAAGATTTTCTACTTAAGAAGTGGCACCAAAAATGTTGTTTTCAGTGCTATATCTCACTTACGAATGGTAGAATTGATAAAAAGCACGTAGAAATGAGCAAAAGTTTTCAAATGAGCCATTAGACATTACTCAAAAAAATTCTCGTAGCCCACTATCCCTAGCTTTTCCACTTGAGATATGGTACCAAAAGTGCCGTTTTTAGTGCTATTTGAAACTTGCAGATGGTGGAATTTATAGGAAGATAGTAAATATGAGCAATATTTTTTATATGAGCAATCAAAAAACTATCTAAGATGTTCTGGTAGCCCGCTAGCTCCACCTTTCGAGAAACGGCATAAAAAGTGCTTTATTTCGTGCCATATGGCACTTGCACACATCTGAATTTATAAGAACCCCGTACATATGAGAAATAGCTTTTGAATGAGCCTTTAAGCATCTCTATATGATGTTCTAGTAACCCGCTAGGCATGAAAAAAGAAGAGAAAATGACCGTTTTAACAATTTTTAACTTTTAGTCACTATGCGCTATGGCTCGCTCTTTACTAGGTTGTAGCTAATGCTTCAATCATGACAAAGAGTTCATTGCAAATTCTCCTCAGAAACTAGTTAACATTAAAATCTGTAAAATCTGATATATGGTAGAATTTTTTTTGAAAAAAACCTAGTAAATAGAAGCAATAGATTTTAATTCAGCCATTAAACATCTATCTAAGACGGCCTGGTAGCCTGCTAATGTTTCTGTAGCTTACTGATGAGCAGACGATTTATGAAACTTACTAAGGGGGCTGGGAGGGGAGTGTACGGGAGGGGTTCTTGTAAACCTCCAGTTAAGGGTTGTGAAACATAACTATAATAATAGTCCCTGTTTTGTACTTCAAAGCTTTTCCACTTAAGAAATGGCACCAAAAGTGTTGTTTTCAGTGTTATATCGCATTTACAAATGGTAAAATTGATAAAAAAAAAAGCACGTATATAAGAGCAATAGCTTTCAAATGAGTCAATAAACATCACTCTTATAAGGTCTCATAGCCCTATAGCCCCAGCTTTTCCACTTGAGACATGACATCAAAAGTGCCGTTTTTAGTGCCATTTGGAACTTGCTGATGGTGTAATTTATATGAAAGACGTAGATATGAGCAATATCTTGTATATGAGCAATAAAAGATCTGTCTACGATATTCTGGTAACCTGCTAGTGGCACCCCTTGAGAAATGGCACAAAAAGTGACATTTTAGTGCCATATGGCACTTGCAGATGGTGGAATTTATAAAAGGCACGTAGATATGAGAAATAGATTTTTAATTAGCCATTATTTATCTCTCTATGATGTTCTGGTAGCCTGCTAGGTCTATTGAAAAAAAAAGAAAAAAAAAACGGGAGACAGATCAGTACTACCGATGCAAAAAGTGATTTTCCCTGTTGTTCTGGGAGGGGGACTGTAATTTCCCTGTACAAGGTTTCCCGACCATTCTGATTCTAATAGTACACTTTTCATTTTGATCTGAGGCCATTTTTGAGGGATTTGAGGCGAGGGGTTTCGAAATCACCTTAAATCACTTTTCGCAATAAACTTTTACTTTTAAGATGAACCGAAATAATAGTTAACATTCCTGAATCAGTGGCAGATGGCAATTTTTTTTCACTAGGCAGTCTTTTTTTAAAAACGCGTTTTTAACTTTTGGCTACTAAGGGATGTGGTTCGCTCTTTACTAAGTTGCGGCTACCGCTGCAACCATGATACCTTGCCGGGACATGCTTTGAAAAATGAGCCTAGAAAATGACTGAAAAAAAACAACGGATATCGATACCGATATTCCCGATGCGATACATGCAATACCAATGCGCCCGATACCGATACGTGCGATATCGATACGTCCGATACCACATACAGCCCTTCCCCAGGGACTATGGAGAGCCTGATCATCATCAAAACCATATATATTGGACCTTAGAACTATGTTAAACAAAATGGCTATCTCAAAATTTTTATAGGACTAGTTTGAGGGGAGGGGCCTGTGGGAAGAGGGGGAGGCTATTTGCCCTCCAATCTTTATGGTCACACAAAAAGGGCACTAACAAATTTGATTTCCATTCGAATGAGCCATTAAACATCTCTCTATGATGTTCTGGTTATTCGCTAGCCCTGGTGAAAAACAAAAGAAAAAAAAAAGGAGACACATAGTGCTACCCATGCATAAAAGTCATTTTCATTCGCATTCAAGATGGGGAACTGTAATTATCCATCAAAAGGTTTCCGACCACCCTGATTCCAATGGTGCACTTTTTATTTGATCGTTATTTTCAAGGGGTTTCAGGCTCTTTTTCGAAATCACCATAAATTTCTTTTCGCAATAAACTTTTACTTTTAAGATTAACCGAAACAATAGTTAAAATTTCTGATTTAATGTCAAATGGCAATTTCTTCCCACTAGGCAGTTATTTTGAAAATGCGTTTTTCAACTTTTGATTACTATGGGCTGTGGTTTGCTCTTTACTAGGTTGCAGCTGCCGCTGCAACCATGATGAGCCAATTTTCTTTTCATTTTTAATGCCATATTGATTGAATAGAGAGTATATCAGTATCCACTCTGGTTGGTACACCTCGTATTATTCCAAAAAAAAGGTTAGAAAGCATTTTAGTTGCATTACCAGGCTTTTTTTCCTGCAGAGAAGCCCAAAAATCTTCGATAGCTGATTTCTCAATGTTTGATGCGCGCTTTTGTATGTTTTCTAGCTGCATTTTTGTTTGTGATTCCTTTTCGTTAATCATTATCTCGGACATTTTTTCCATATCCTTTACTTTAGCTGTTCAGATTGGTCTTTTCACCTTTGATGGTGCAGGCTGCTGGACAAAAATTCTTCTTGTTGTACAAACATTTCATAATTTTCAACAATTGTAAATTTACTTTTGTCGGGTCGTTCTATAAGCATATATCATTGTAATGAAAAATATTGTCAGTGTACCCATTTTGTGTAGGTATTTTCGAAGACCATATTGCCTTTCCATGAGGTATAAAAAATAGTTCAATAGGGAAAATCCTATTGAAGAAAATCCCAACACCTTCTATACAGTGCATGACATCATTGGAAAAACATCATGTATATTTTTGCCGAAACTCGTGACTAAATTTCCCCAAACGCGAGACCTATCTAGACCGTTTTTCAGACAATAGAATTCTCTATGTGGTTATTAAAAAAAAAATAAATAAAAAAATAAATAAAAAAAAAAAAAAATGGAGCCGTTTTAAGAGAAAAAAACAATTATTATTCGTTTAAAAGACTAGATTCTTGTTTTGATCCAAATAGGATGGAAGCTCCTGCCGATATTACCCCGGACCTCTTAGCCGAAGTTTCGCTTTGGCATAAAAATGTTTTGAAAATAAAAATTGCCCTTGGACAAGGTGACCTCTTAAGAATTTCTTATTTTTAAATGGGCCCGAAACGCCTGAATAATTTTCTAGGTCATGATTTTTATATTCTTAGGAGAGTGATGGTTAGAGAGCTATTGCTCCTAGGTAGCGCCCCACCATCTGCCCTTTCCAGGTAAGCATTTGAAATGTATTTACCACAAAAAAAGCAGGCAATTACAAAAAACAGAATGATATAAAATGATTAATTAATGAACATCTTGTCAACACAAATAGATTTACCAAAAAATTAGCCTATAGTGCTCTATATCACCATAGGTAATAATTATACTAATTCGTCTCCCCAGCATCAATGTCCTTTTCAGCCATTTCGTAAGGAAGGGTTGGTCGAGGAAACTTCGAAGGGGGCTCATTTGATTGGAGACTGACACTTCTAACACCCTTTCTAAGAGTCTAAATTGATTGTAAATGAGTTATAACTGGTCCCCTCCCCTGCCCTTTTATGCTACCTTCCCCATCCCTTTACTCACCCAAGACATTCAGTCAGAATTTTGGGATAGCAATTTTTCATAATAGTCGAAAAGACAAATAAATATTGGATGTCATGACTTTCACTCTACTTGGGCAAAGGGACGTAAATAATACAACTTACATAGGCTTGACGTAGAAAAAGGGGGGCCTGCTTGACGTTGGGAGAGCGATTGGCTTGAAACTTTCAGGGATCGTTCCCTGACTCAAAAGGATCAAACATTTTTTTATTGTTGTTTGTTTTTTTTGTTTTTTAGTTCGGGAGGGGGGCAGGGGCTCGCGCATTTTGTCTCTAATTACTTTGAAATTAACAGACGCAAATCCCTGAACCAAGAGGAATATAATGTGTAAAAAAACTGTTTCAGGGAACATTTTTCAGACCAAAAAAATATATTTCCGGTTGGCTAGAAACTTATATCTTTAAGTATTTGGACGAAGGGGTCTTTATTGCAGGGAACTTAAAGTAAACATCCAATAAAATATATTACTTCTTTACAAAATGGGCCAGAGTCAGAGAATGACCAGAAAAGGGCCACAAAGAGACAGAAAAGTGACAAAGACCTTTTACCCCAACCACTTTGTATGGAAGGGGTGGTTATAGAAACTTGGAAGGGAACTTATTCAATAGGATCTTGAAACTTCTAGTTACATTCTAAGGATTGAAAGTGATTGGAGTTTAACCAGCCTCCCTCCCTTACCCATTTTGCTATCTCCCTTCTCTCCGCCTAACCCCCCTAACATTGCATAAAATATTGAGATGGTAGTTTTGTTCAGGAACATCGAAAGATCTAATTAGAATACTTCTGGGGTTGACATCATCCCCACAGCCTAGGGGGCAGAGGCAGATCAAGTATTTTTTTAGGGGGGGGGGCAAAATAGGTTGATTCGGTAAACTTGCGTTAGGAGCAAGTTTAATTAACGCAAACTTGCGTTGATTAAGCAAATTACACTACTTTAGACGACGTTAGGTGTGTGCGCGCCCCCCTCACCCTCCCCCTGGATCAGCCACTGCTAGAGGGCCATGGTCCCAAATTATGTAAACTATCCACTGTTCATAGATAATTTTTAGTAGAAAAGGCAGCCATGCCTTGTCTTCGTTGTCTGACCAGCTAGGAGCTGATCCGACAATTTACCAAGGGTATACTGTGGACCCGACAAACGTACCTGAATAAGTCAAAAGACGCAATTTGCACCTGAGTTTATAAATTATCTGCAGTATCTTGGGAACAGCTTGGAAGATCAAATTGAAACTTTCTGGGGTAGTTGGGGGGATTTCAAATAGGCCTTGAATATAAGACTCGAAGGAGGGTCAAAGGTAAATTGAATAACATTATGCACATCCAGGTTATCAAAACACGATACCTGCAATATCACAGGAATGGTTTAGAGGATGAAGTTGGAACTATTATGTACAGCTCAGGTAAGAAAGCGGGAGACTGGGACAAGTGACTTAACACTTTCTATTTGGGGGAGGAAAAAATGGCTAAACAATTTCTGTCCCTGATCCTCGGAAACATTTGTATTATAAGCTTCAGTGGTACTTATGATAATCTACTCAGAGTTAAGATAAACCAAAAGACACTATATGCTGCCAGGCTATGAAAATGGGGCACCTGCAAAATCTCAAAACAGTTTGGATACCAAGTTGAATCTTTTAGGTGGTGTTGAAAGGGGATAGTGGGCTACGGATTATGGTTTGGAGGAAGGGTAGAGATAATATCCAGGGACAGCTCGAGGGATGGAATTGAAACTTTCAGGTAGTTTAGGAAAAGGAAGGGAGAGGGGCAAGAGGACTTCAAATTTTGTGTTGAGGGAGGGTCTTAATACATTTGGTCTCGGATCAACCTAAACGTTTTTGCACTATAGGCTGCTATGGAACTTAGGATCCATTTACGGTTAATCAGTGAAGCAAATTCAAAAAACGTTGTGTATTGTTAGGTTATATTGCAAAATAGTTGTGTATTGCAAAATAGCGCGTCAGCCATATTGCGGAAATGGATTGAAAGATCTAATTCAAACATTTAGGGTTTTTCTGGGGAAAAGGTCTAATGTATACCTTGAATTTTGAATAGTGGAAAGGGGCAGAGGAGAGTTAAATATATTTTCACTCAAATCTGCCTAAAAGTTTTGGCACTCTAAGCCCCTGCATGGTTAGAATCTATCAATCTGTTCACGGTGAGGTAGTGATGTAAATCGGAAGAGATGATATTCACCCGGGCTAACAAAATATCTAAAAAACGGCTTGGGAAATAGAGTTGAAACTTTCAAGGGGTGTTTGAGGGCTAAGTGGATCTCAAATTTTTTTTTCGGGGGAGAGATCCAATAAATGTTTTTGCACTATAAGACTCTATGATACCTATAATCTATTCACAACAAAAGTAGTGAGGTAAATCCAAAGACACTATACGTATCCAGGCTATCAAAAAAGCACATTTGCAATGTCTCGGAGCAGCTATGAAGATGCAGCTGAAACTATCAGGTTGTTTGGGGGACATGGGGGTCAAAATATCTTTTGGATGATGAAGGGAGCAGCTAAAAATATTAATACTCCGGTTGACCTTGACGTTTTGGAAAAAAAGTTTTGATGGGAATACTAATTTATTTACGTTTAAGTAGCGAGTTAAATTAAAAGATACTACATGGTATGAGGTTATAAGACTATCATATCCGCAACATCTCTAGAATAGCTAACGGTGAGTAGAAAGGCCTTATTGACTCCGGGGCGAACACCGTGCTGCCATCTACAATTTAGTCTAACTCCGTACGTACACCAAATATGGGCATGGAATCCCCAGGGAGAATGATTGCGTAATCGATTGGGAACTAAATTTCCAAGGTCGATTTATTTGTTGTTGTTGTTGTTTGGCCAAGTGCACGCTAGGGTCAAATGTTAAGATCCAGGAATAGGAAAACAAATCACATGTCTCCTTCTAGGCCAATCAGAGACTCGGTTACATCTCCTTCTAGACCAATCAGAGGTTCGCTTACATATTAGCGGCGGAGGAATGCAAAGAATATAAGGAAAGGATTTTTGCTATAGTTTCTATTAGTCTGTGGATAGAACTCAAAGGAGTGAGAAGAACAGTTTGAATTTACTCATTTGGATATATATTTGTTTGTTGATGATAGCGAGTGGAATATTTACTCTATTAGAAGTTAATAGTGGAGCTGGTGGTAATGAAACTAGAAGACCAAACATTGTGGTGTAAATTACGAAAGGATCAGGTTTTTGTCTGGAATGGAATGAAGTATATGTAATATATGTGATATCGTTGAGCAAATTTAAAATGGAGGATCAATTATGTTTCGCTGCAAAAGTTGATATAGCACATGTGAATAGACTCCAATGTGCTTTAAGTGCATTAGTGAAACATATCGAAGACAATAAACTGTATCGCTAATTGTACATGCTTAGTATTATTGTTGTTGTAATTATTCAATAAAATTGTTTCGAAATCGAAAATGTTCCCTTTCTTTCTGTTAGAATGTTAGGTTAGGTTAGGGCTAACGAATAAGGGTCAGTCTAAAGTCAGCAGTCAGAGTGAAAGGATTGAAAAATGAATAAATTTGAGAAAGAGAGAATTAGATCAAATCTAGTGTTTATGGAAAAACATTTGATTTTGGATGACGATTTTATCGAGTTATCTCTTCAACTCAGGATATTATCTCGTCAGAAAACACTTGACAATATACTGAAGACTGATTCTCCCCCATTGGATTATTGTATGAGACTATTAAAATCTGACTCAAGTGCTTATAGTCAATTTATTGATATATTAATTGGAACAAAGCAGAATCATATCGTGGATAAACTTTTGAAAACATTGCCAATGGATTCAATGTAGATGGCTCCACCAATCGAAAGAGGTAACGTCACAGAGTTACTCCTCTCCCCATTCCTCCACCTTGAATTTATCGAGCAAGGACGATCAGTTTCGTTCTAGCTGTGAGAGAGTTGACATCGGAAACCAAAAATGTTCTATACATGTCCACTATGCATGTACACTCTTGGCAGTTGGACTCAATGTGAGAATTGTACAATTATTGATAACTATAGTGAAAAGTATACATTATTTAATCCATGTGAATTACATAGAGGATGTGCAGTACAAATTAAAGAATGTAATTCATATCTTGAAGAGATTTGTGACTCACCCTAGGGGGCACATAAGCTCCAATTGTCACTATGATAAATGTGATCATTGGGAGAATACTTACCCCGCTATGATTAGAAAAAATCTCAAACGTGATTTTAGTTTATTTCTACGAGTATCGTTTATTGGTATCGTCGTGGATTTAAATTATTCTGGGAAGAAGAATCTGGTCTATAATTCTGTTGGGGTAACAAGACAATTTGGTTTCTACGTCATCGTTGTGACGACACTGCCTACTATGACTATAAACCAAGTGATTTTTATTTGACAGTTACCGAATGTGATTCACCATTTGAAAACACTGTATGTGATATTGCTTCAAATAGACAGATTGAAACTCGTGAATTTCATAATATGAATGCAAATAGTATCATTGACTATACAAAGAGATATGACAAGAGTGAAGTTACATTGTACTGTAGAAAATGTGACCCTGACTTTGCAGTCAATCAAGATCAATATACAGTGAATCCAGATGATTTACCAGCATTGGTGGTTCACGACAGTTGCCTATACACCGAAGAAGAAGAAATTTAAAGTGAAGATTTAAAGACATTGTTGTATATATATGCATTTTATTAATAAACAAATTCACAAACATTTTTTACGCAATTTACTCTTAGGGCACTGAAATCCATACTGTATAGGTCTGAGAGGATATTTTCCACTAGAAAGTTGTTCAGACGTGGATTGTCATTATAAATGTCGAGATACTGCTTGTAAGTATAGCCGCGACATCGGAACACAAAATATAGTAGTGCATGGAAGCCACAGATTTTAGTCGTTAGATCCTGCACCCTCTTCCGATTTTGAATAATAGTTTTCCCACTGCTCTCAATATAGATGCTGATGTGGGGTGTGTAAAATGTATAGGGTAGACCAAGAGGATCAAAAAATTCAATCGTCTTCATTGTCTGAAAGATGCACAGCCAATGATCCGTCAGCACAGTCGACGGACTTCTATTAACAATAATTAAGATATTGTACTCAGTTTGAATCTTTCCAAGATACTACGAAGGCAGACAATAGGATTTGTACTGGGACATGTATGGATCCATATTAAATATATTGATTATTTGACTGGTGTTCATGGCGCCAAGTCTAGTAGAACACTGCCTTCGGGAGTGATTTCCCAATAGGTTTCATATTGATTTAATGAGATTAGTGCAATGCTCTCAGGCAATGGATCGGAAAATTTACACTCCAAAGGCACAATCCTCGTACGTACTATACTCATATCCTGTGTAACAGACAAATCCAGTACAATGACACCATGTGTTTTCGCAAACATATTTTCGGTTATACCATTTTCAAATAGTTACGAGTTATGATCTAGGGTTTGCATGGTCAACTCATACAATATTCTATAGGATTCATCAAAAGATAGATTGTAGAGTTGGATGCCGTTTACTTTGCACACAAGAGATGAAAGTCCAAAAATCTCGAATGTATGTGGGCATCCAGTCCAAGATCCTATTGCACTAGCGCTTTTTACAAATGCCAAAGTAAGTTTAGACGCGATTTCGCCATTGATAAAGGATAAATCAGTGAAGTTGCGTGACCTCATGGCAATATGTCGTTGATGGGTGATTGTATGAGGAACAAGTAGTTTAATATTATTTCCATTGGCTCTCAGTTTTTCCACTGCCAAAGCAACAGAACTCATGACCTGTTGTTTGCGTACATTAAGTATTGCCGAGGTCACAGCAAGACTTAAATCGGAATTGACAACAAATTCCTTTCTCAATATGCAATTGGATGGTGCAAGCGTCAATTTCACATCCACTTCAACCTTGGGTGGCAGCCATTGGGGTATATTTAATATTTCATGATATATTTTTCCAACTAGATGTAATTCACTAGCTGTAGCATTTTTAAGTGCATCTGTAATATCAGTATTATTAATATATTCATATCCATTGGAGGTGCCTCTCAATTCCTTGTATGACTTGGGTGTCATCAGCATGAATTGCATATAGCTTGTATAATTTGAGAGATTATTGCTTGTACTCACCAGTATGTCATTGATTCAAATGCTGATTTGAAGAAATAAATTATGTAGTGTACCATTTTTTTAGGAAATCACATCGGTCTAAATAGGCATTGCTTTATGCGACTAACGAACTTTAATTTGTAAGTCTCTAATTTTTGAAGTCGTGACCATAAATCAGACTTCATTGGAATAAATTTGAAAGAGGATATTATCAGAGAGGGGTTGTTGAGGATAAAATTGTTCATAGTATCCATGCTTTACACGTCACATCCACATTTTCAGCATTGAATAGATTCAATGAGGAGGTGATTAAAGGTTGAGAATCCTTATGCGGCAGGTAGGACATCTTAGGAAAAGAAATCTAGTTTCGATCTGACCATTCTCTTGCTGGGGCTTCTTCTTCTGTTTACTGTGCGTGTCGGCTTTTTCCTTCTTTTCTTTGACAAGAGTGGTGATGTCTTTTGTTTCCGACCTGAGTGGAGACTGATGAGTGATGCATTGTTTCTCAACCTTTTTAAGCCTTTTCCATTCTGTTTTAATTGCTCGCCAAGGGTTCACGCACTGAACCTAAGATTTTCCATAGCACTTTTTTTTAAATCCTTGCCAGAGCCCCAATCTTATAGTGTAGAGGATGCAAAATCTGTTGCAGCCAGTAAAAGATATTTTCTAGGCAGTGGTAGTGAAGAGCGAAACAGCATATCAAACCAACTGCCAATACCGTAGCCAGACATTGACGAGTGCCCCTTGTAATAGTCCATTCCATGCCCTGTTGTCTCGGGCCAAGAGTATTAACATAACAGTAAATATTAGGACAAGTGAATACCACTTTTCTATTAGACATCTTGTTGTTGAACGATGGGACAAAAATGGCATGTAATCACAGCCAAACCTTTTGAAATTGGTATGGGATCACCCAATTCAGTTCTTATTGTTAACTGACAGAGTTCCAAATAGGAAGTGTTTACGGGAATATATTGAAGATGCTTTATACTGTAGTGGTGAATATGTTCTTGATTGGTTTTTCGTTCAAGAACTCGTAGGAGGGGAACATTTGAATTACCAACCCGAAATGTTCCCACAAATGAAGCATGTAGAAATTTACAGGTGTCTGTGGACAAGGTAGGCGGATAGTCATCAAGAATGAAATTAGTGTTTCCGGCACTTTTACCATTGATTATATTGAGCTTAAAGCCAAGAACATCCGTTAGGTTATCGTTGAGAATAACCTTTTCACTGGCAATAGGTGAACTAATGTAGATCTTACCCTCCTCCTTTGAATAGTTGAAATGAAAAGCTCCTTTTTTACGAGCTGAAATTCTTTTATTAATAGAACGACATAAATCATTCATACAGGTGAGTTCCTCGCAAGGTAATTCAATATATGGATAATCCATCCAATTGATCTTTTGAATTTGTTCTGGATCACTTGAGGATGATGATGGTGGCGGCCAATCTTAGGATCTAATTTTTATTTCATATTTACAGTCTTTTCTCAGGATGTCGTAGGTATTTTTGAGAATACAGTCGACAAGAGCCACTTCACACTTTCTATTGTCGTCGAATTTGATGGTGGGGGAGAGTTTCGTCCAAAAATCACTTGTCGTATTCAAGTCATTGTAGAGAGGATCAGAAACATTGGACATGAACGTCACATATAAATCATTGGGCATTGTCGATATTTTCAGCACTGATCCAAGAATCAAAATCGGAGTTGTATCCTAGCCAGCGAACAAGCACCTGTTTCTTACCCATACGAGTACGACTCTTTAATATATTTTTAATTTGATACATTTCACTAGTGTTTCTAACTTTTTGTAGTTCATATTCATAAAAACCGCCGAGAATCTCATCATCTTTGTCGTCCTACAGTTGATATGTCGTGGGTTCAATCTCCAGGATTTTATACACTTTAAAAAGTTCAGTGCTCCACAAATAATTCCCCTTTTATAATATATTGGTGGTTCTATTAATTCGAAAAGTATCTCCAACAATAAATTTCTGCTTCACATTTTTTTTTCTTTTTCACCATTGGAATATTGTTTTAGAAAAGCATCAAATGTATTTTCACTACAGTGAACATCCCGAGGGCTTGAGTTGTACAGAGATCGGTGGGGTCGATGGTTGTGTATCCGCATAATTTTATCTGAATCACGAAAAAAAGTCCATACGTTTTTCAAGGCATATTGTCTTGAAATTGACAGACAAATCGTTCGTATTAATTATTCAGCCGTTGTAGCCTGAATTGGATTTTGAGTATTATATAATGATGTATTATATTTCAATAGAACCTTTTATACATGTAAATAAACAAATTCACTGCCACAATCCGATTGAATTTTTCTATATGAATCCTGTTCAAGAATACTTTCAATGGCCCGAGCAACTTCAACACCTCTCTTTGATCGTAATGGAATGGCATAGGCATAGCGACTAAGGACATTGATTGACACCAGAATATATTTGTAGGTTGCATTGTGACGCCGTTGAACTGCGTCTAAAGTTACAGGATTCATTTGCATTATATGCAGAGGGAAAAAGGCTTTAGTTTGTCGATATTGTTTGCCACGAAGCCTGTGATTCCGATGCAGTGTGTAACTCGGTTCATTCTCTAGATACTCTTTTGCTTTTTTCAATGTGCTGTCAGAGACAACTTTAGAAAGCGTTTTGGGAGAACTTAAACTTCCCGCTTCTCCAATATACTTAAACTTCCCGCTTCTCCTATTTTCATGGACACCTTTTAGAACTTCATCCATTTTTAGTATAGAAACGTAGTGTAATGTCCTCTACCTCTTCGCACAATGAAGGACGAATGAATCAGTGGTCGCTTGAGACTGACAGACACAGGTATTGTAATAACATTGCAGCTGCTGCTGCTGGTATTCTGTAATATTGACTCTTTTTTTTTTTAAATGCTGTTGGTTTTGTTGGAAGACTATATTCTTTTAGTTTCTTAAAAAGTTTCTTACTGGCTCTAGGAGATTTGGGGAAGTTTGATGCACTTAGAAAGTCGCATAAATTATTTTAAAATGATAGTAGTCGTTTACAATTTATCACCGTATCACAAACTAAATCAATTAGATTATACCTTTTCCCCGGAATTATAATTCGTTTCCCAGTGCTATCGACTTGAACTTGATGATCACCAGTTTCCAACATGAGATAAGATAATACTCTTTTACTCTGTTCTCGATAGGTGAGTGGCAATAGGTTTCCAATTTTCAATACAATTGAACTCAATTCCTTCTCCTTTGATTAGGCTGCTGCAGAATCTTGAGGAGATGTTTCCTGTTTGGAGGGATCGGTAACAGCGGCGGCGGGTCTCTCACGATAAGGTTTGTGCTTGTTAACGTGTCGGAATGCATCTTGAACTTAAAGATGTTTTTTGTCATTGGTAATATTTTTGTCATTAATGAATTTTTTTAGTTTATCTTCAAAATGCTTGAAGGGGCATAGGACCAGTTCAAATGGTGTCATTTTATAGGGTTTAACCATTCTCTCTCTAGAGAAACCTGTCTACAAGTCCTGCAATTATTGGAAGAAAAAGTGTGAAAAAGCTACCGCCCGCTTGAAGGAGACGTTTTCTTTTAAAATTTTTCCCTTTTTTTTACAAGCCAAGGCGCGTACAGTGGAACGATGTTGCTTTGTCTGTTGTCTAACACCTTCTGGCAGTTGAACATTGCCTTCGGTTAAATTTAAATAAAGTTCAGATATTAGATTAATAAAATCATTGTCGGTACCATGTTTGAGTATGGCCTTCCAAAGCGAGGGTTTTGAAGTGCTTAAAATGGAAAATAAATGCCGTTGTTCGTGTAGTTTCTTCGGTGTCATAATGTCAACTAATAGTCTTTTCTACTGTTCACTGGAAGATATACTGTAATTTCATTGTCGAAAATGTAGGTGACTACACGTAGATCCTTGGACTTACTTTAATTATTACCTAGAAATATAGAACCACTTTGCGTGTTAGTCGCCTGCACGCATACTCACAGCCACAATTTTGGAGCGCCGGGGTATATCTACTTAATGAGGTCGTTGAACAAGCGAGAAGCTCGACCGAATCGGTATAGAACTTTGATGTTACGATACCATCATATAGTACGCTTACGCTTATCCTAATGATGGACGCTGTGTAGAACTAGGGTTATGGAAATCTGTTTATGACGAGATTAAATAGTGTACGACTTCAACAGATCCTCTGGGAACTACTCAAATGGTTACAACCCGTTAGTAGGTGATTATCCTTAACCTTGATTCAATGTCACCGATAATATCAAACACTTGTATGACGCATAGGGGTATGATTGTGGCAATAGCTTATAAACTATAGTATGATTCTTGCCAAATACTATAGCAATAGCAGATTTTTTTGGGCTTTTCCAAAAACATTTTCTGACAATCTTGAATTATTTTACCTAAAAGTGTTGTTTTGCCCGACATTGAGGGACCACACAGAAATGATCTGAAGGGTGTTTTAAATTGATACGTGCTGCTGCTGCTGTTGTTGACAACAGTCGGACTACAACTAACTGTAAATCATAAGTTTCCAATGAGTAAGTAGTAGTAGTAATAATTTTCTCATTGATCTATCTACGTTAACAAGAGCAACAACAAAAAAACAATATTTCATGGTCATTTATTTGCAACATGAAAACTCTATTTGTTCAACATGAACAACATAAGAATAACACTTTATGTACAACAAGAACAAAAACAATATTTCATGGTCATTTATTTGCAACATGAAAACTCTATTTGTTCAACATGAACAACAACGATAAAAATGACACTTTATGTACAACATAAATAAAAACAATTTTTGTCCATCAACATGAAGAGCAACAACAAGAACACTTATTGTCTTAAAACACTTTTTGTCCAGCAAGAACACTTTATGTACATTAGTAGCAAACACACACTTTTCGGTACAGCACTTGAAAAAACAACAAAAAACAATAAAAAACACTTGGAACACGAACTAGCACAGTTGAACATTATGAATTTAATAGTGGGGTCCCCCCCCCAACCCCCGGGGCAGCGGGCCGAAAACCGGCCGCGGGCGGGACCCCCCACCCACCTGGAGTGGCCGCCGGCGGGACCCCCCCCCCACCCCCGGAGCCGCGGGGGCGAAACAGTACAATAGTTGTCGTCATTACAGGTTAGTTGGGTCAGTGGTTAAGGTGGTGAGGTTGGGTTAGTTAATTTATGAAAGGTTAGTGGTGGTTGGGTTAGTTGGTTAGGTTAGTTGGTTAGGTTAATTTATCCAGACCAAGTTGATTGCGATAGTCTATGCATTCAACTCGGTCATGTGGTCTCGGTCTCGGTCATGCATTCAAATACGATAGTTGCCATGTGGCAGTACACCCACGCCATTCTCGAGCACATAGACTTTGTCGGATATACACGACATTACATTTTTTTCAACTCTTACAGTATAATTTCTATACTGTAGAGAGCAAATTGCAAGCACTTGTGCTCTTGGCACTAGGCTACTTTCTACAAAGTCTCTGTACACGCTCATGTTGAGATTGCTCTTTACAAAATGTGTAGGCATCCCTTTACACGCCTGCTTTTCATCCCCACTATGAGTTTTAACGCAATAAACTTTAGTACCCGGGAACACCCCCCTGGATATCAAATCCCACCCCGTCTGTGATTTTAACATTAATAGCTGGTTGGGGGCTTGACGTTTCACCAACTCGAGGTAGAGGGACGGATTCCAGTTAGTGAAATCCATCCGCGAGCTGACGTGTTCCCCCTTTTCTAGATCACCCAATAAATCCTCGGTTTTTAGCTTTAACAGCAGAATATCTGTATCCCCATAGTAAACTTGAACCTCCCCCTCCCGTGGCCATTGCACCTTGCACACATTGTAAAAAAACGACAACATGAGCTTTTTGGAAATCTCAAGTATTGAACTACCTCCTGCTATATTCTTGTTCAGTACCACATTTCGCTTTTTCCTGTGTAGAAGAACCATGCCAGCCTCTATGCTCGTAAACGATGTAAAATTGGGGTCGGCAATAATTCGTGCACACTCTAGAGGGTCAGTCACGACGTCATAGTGATATATGCTACGTACACTTTCACCAATTTCACACAACGCTTAATTTAGAATGAGTTTGTACAATTCCTTCTCTACTCTGAATTTTTCACTACAATTTTTCTCAACAAAAGTGTCGATAAGCGTCTTTAAGTATTGTTTTTGATTTAATTGCAGGCCCTTATGAAGTTTAGTGATCTTGAAAACATTGTTTACCATCATGTGCAAAATCACATGATGAACATCAATATTCTCCTTAGGCTTCAAATCTGCAATCATTTTTTGCTTAGAAGGGGTCCAGTGAATCCCCATATCCTCGATCAATGATCAATTGTAGGGGCTTAGTGAGTCCCTTCTCACTGTTCAATTGATACAGGGAAAAACAAAATCTCTGACTGAATCGTGAAGCGCCAGCGGAATGTGACCGTCAATTTCAAAGAACCATCCTTGTGGCCCATTGTCCTCGACGGTGGTAATGTCGGGGAACTCACAAGGATTCTCAAGCCATCGATAGTTACCACACGGCAAAGAGTAGTGAGACATTGCCGAGGGGTACAATGAGCTCATGTCCAAGAACACGGCATTTGACTTTGCACCAGTGCTGTTTTGTCCACTCGGATCGGTAGACAAAACGCGATACCCATGATAAATCGACCCACCCCTCATTGAACGCACTAAAAAAAGGTGCTGGTCTACTTCGTTGATTATGCCTAGTTCCTCCCTACTAATTTGTTAAATCAAATCCATCACCAAATGTGACGTGAACAAATAATAACCTATATCTAACCTGAATTCTGGATATATTTGGTCCGTGTTCTAACAGACTATGTCCAAAAGAGTTAAAAAGTCACTGGTCAAGTACAGTTTACAATGGTATCATCTATTTTTACAATACCCTTTGGCCTAAACCTTCTTGGCAAACTCATAGTCCACGGCTGTGCATTCACTACTGGTGAGTGAATTGTAAAAAGCTTCAATTGGAGGTAGTTTCACCTCGCTTAAGCGAGCGCCAAAACAGTAATAGTCGTATGCGTATACACCTTTGCAGGTCAATAGGTCATACATTTCACTGTCTGGAAAGTGCTGTTTAAGCAAGGGAAAGCTATCAAAATTGTCGCTTTTCTGCACTTGAATCAATTGACTCAAAGCCTTGTGAAAAAAACTAAAGGAGTCAAAAAACCTGATTTTATTTGAACACGTATGCCAATTATTTACTACCTTCTGTGTCAGCCCGATAAGCAACAACTCCACGGGCGCTTTGAGAATAATGTTAAATGTAAATGGTTTATTGATCCCTAGACCGTCTACTCCCCCTCCCTCCCTGTGCAAACGTGCCAGTGCCGATAAAACAAATTTTAAATCCTATTTTGCATTATGAATCAAAACTGGGATAAAAAACTGCTGGTTAAGATTTAAGTTACACGATTTATGCGCTACCCCTCTAAAATTACTCCCTCCAGAGGAGCTTTCCTGCCAAACGTGATTGTGGTCTCTGACTGTCCCCTTCCCCCTCTTTTCCCTTTAGTACCCCTATCTCCCTCTACAAACTCCCTCTTACACACGCAACATATTTTTTGATTTTTAATTTCAAGACGATCCTCTGCAGACTGCACCATAGGGTAATGAGTATTTTTTAAACGAAACACAACACCACTAGCGGTGCCAATTACTTTGGTCAGTTCCTTGACCATGCAATCTCGCTCATCTAATTTTTCTACTATTTCTAAAAACTGCATGGTGTTAGAACTGTCTCTTTGGGCATGGGCATAGGACACTGCAATAGCTTGATGTTCTTTGATTCGGTTTGGAAATCGAGGATCGTTCACTTCCACCAGCTTAGCTTCATAATCCAAAGATATTTTGTTGCACTGGAGGAGGGTGTTTTTGAAATTTTTAAAGAGTAAAATGGCCCTATCCCCTGAAACCCTTTTCCACTGTCTGGTAGCCATGCCGTCTACAATGCCTCATATGATTTTCAGCCTTAATTCTGTCCAAAATCGAGACAGGCATGTCGGACAGTAGAAACGTGCCCCCCTATTTTTACCCTCCCCCAGAACTCTACTGATGTCTCTAATAGGGTTAAAATGGCCAATTGAATTGGCTAGGTCACTAGATGGTGGTCTGTACAACAGCCAAAGCCAATGTTTGACAAACTTAATTGACGGACCGCTTACAGTAAACACCACCCCCTTCTTGTTTGAATGAATCCAATCTTCAAATTCTGCGTCGTACTGAACCACAGTAACACCTACATTTAAATTGACATTAACCCTTTCAAAAACATCAATGGACCTGAGCGTTACTTGGTCTTTTTCATCTAAAAAAGTCAAAGGAAAAATTGGACCCCTCCTTCCCAAGTACAGCCAAATTGTCTAAATTTGTCATGGTAGAGTAACGTGCTTGAAGCTTAAACACTCATATGAAGATACCATGCTTGACATATTTATCACATGTTTTAAAACATATTTGTTGTACACAATAGAATCATTCTATTTCTCGTTTATATTTTAAAACTATTGCACTCCCAGCCCCCCCTCTTAATAAAACACCTATATTAAATTTACAAATATTCACACTTAAATTTTAAATATAAAGAACTACAGAGCCGCTCCCATTTCCATTGAAGTTCTCGAGATGCGCAATAATTTGACCTACTCACTCACTAAAAACACCCTCAAAATTCTCTAAATTTGGATAGATCAAACGCATCTCGGAGTGTATATAATGATGGTAAACTTCACTTTTCCCCTCATTTAAATAAAACACCTTTAAAACAATTGATACCTTAATTGAATCCCTCCCCCCTCACCACAATTGTATTTAATTCACCAGAAGTGCGCAAAGTTCATCTTCATATTCATGCACTAATTCTAAAGAATCAAAAATAAACGTAACGTTCAACAGCTAATTAAATCGATCACCAACATATACAGTGTAAACAACTATTGTATTTAAGATTCTATTTCATAATTGAAATTCGGGAAAAGTCGTAAATTGATCAGTACCCTCCTCCCCCTCTCCCGCGTGTATATTATCAACACCCCCTCCTCCACATTGTTTAATATTTGGGGTATGGGAATCCGCTTCAGTTGTTTGAAGTAGGGAAATGTAATCATTGGGGGGGAGGGTTCCCAGTTAATTCATTTGTAAAATCATTTAAAAGCTGTAAGGTGTTTGGACTCAGCAAAGGTAAGTCCCCCTGCTCAACTGCGCTATAATCTACATTGAAAAAATCAGTTTAAAAATCTTCAATATTATCTGGAATTTCCAGTGAATTACCACTCCATAGTGAATTGTTGGAGAGCTCCAGAGGCACGTCTTCTTCTCCTAACTGATGAGGACGGCGACATAGAATAAGGTACCAATGCAACCTATAAATGAAAAATAGCTTATTTTCAAAGTGTTCAAATCACCCCTACTGTTTTTAAATTGAATTATTACTATTTAAAATGCGCTTAGTAGCATATACACTACTCAATCGATATTCTGAAAGTTCCAACTTAAATAAAATCTAAAACGTTTTACATAGAAGGCAATTTGATTTTGTTCAAACAACTCCCCCTCAGCGGGCCACTGCAGCGCTTCCCCGGCCCAGCGGGCCACCGCAGCGCTTCCCCGGCCCACGGCACTTCCCGGGCCCCACGGTGCATCCCGGCCGCCATGCTTCCCTGGCTCCGCGGCTCCCGACCGTTTACATAATGTCCTAAAAAAAATATTGTTAGACCATAAGTCGTTTCTCTACTTCTTTAAAGGTTGTGAACTCATGAGCGTAATTATTGTAATCTGGTCTGCTATACAATCAAGATATTCTGGAAAATACAATTAAATGGGAACCGTTAACTCTTATTGAATGTCTCCCCAAAATCTTGGCAATTTGTAAAGTTGAAAGTTGTCAACAATATTACGCAAATTAGAATCCCTATGTGCAAGAGATAAATGGTAAAATCGCTGTCCTTCAAATTGAGGGGGGGGAAAAAATCTTTTAAAATCTATGAAATAATTTCACATTTTTGAATAAAAAAGCGAAAATAAAAGCCCTAAATGATGGAAGAAAAGGTAGAAACTAATAATCTTTTGAAAAAAAAACCGTGGTCTTTAATTGATATCCTTTACCTTTACGATAGAGAATTGTGTTTAAATAAAAAGCAGTTTATAACGCAAAGATTTTGCTATGAGGAAATTATGTCCGGGATATAGTGTCCCTTTTCGGCTTCACTATGAGAATTCAGCAGGCTGAATGTATACGATAATTGATCTGATTTACAAGGGGGAACGCTATATTTCCTTTAGGAGAAAAATATCTCTGACACACTTTTACTGTGATAAAATGAAAGGTTTACTTCTAGGCCCCCTTAAAACTATAATATTCCAGCGAAAAATAGCATTTTGAGTTTCAAATGGTGAGATAGCAGTAAACTAGAAATTACCTAAAAATATTATCATGAGGTTGAAAATAGCGAAGATGCCTACAGTGGGGACCAGAGAAAATTTGAAAGATTAGAAAAAGAGCGGTTTGACAAAAAAAATTACATTATATTTAGATATCTCCGAGGGAGGGGGGAGCAGAGAAATTGATATATATTTCTATAACTAGGTAAAAAAGCTTACATTTTTACATCCCGGCTGCACTTGGGTGCCAGATGGTCCGGGTAGCGCATGTTGGAGGGCAACCTCATGATCTTGTATAGGCGAGACAGCTCCTAAGACCCTCGACAATGTATGATAAGGGGGTGACGGGCCGGCTATTTCATGATCTTGTGGGGCTTCGGCATTGTAGTTATCCGCCCACTCTCTCTTTAGTTTTCGACCATACTGCATATGAGCTGTCTCTTCCACCCTTGCTCTCTTCGATGGAGGGGCCGCAATACATTTTTCACTATTTGCCTTAAAAATGAAGAGAAAAAAATTAGTATCAAAATAATTTCCCCCTTTTTTACAGAAGGAAAATTAGTACTCATAACCTAACCATAATTTTGTCTAGAAAAGCATTTATCACTAAGAAGCCCCCTCCCCCTAAGCCAAAAGCAAAGCAAAAGGTAAAATTTGCGAGAAATGTCCCTATTTTTCCTTGCTGAGATATTTTTTTTAAATGTTTCCCGTCTATAGGCTTTTAAAATAGAAAAATATTGTTAGCCTAGCAGGTTATAGGCCTAAATTACAATCTTGGATGTAAATGGTATCTATGCAGTACACATAATAAAGCTATCTTTTTTTCTTAGAAACCCCCGGCCCTCTTACTGCCCTATCGCGAAGAAAACAGTTTTGTTTTTCACTTTACAATGATGGTGATAGAATTGAAGCATAGCGCCTCCCCCCTTTCAGCAATATCCTAAATATATTGTTAGACCTTAATTTGAAAATAACTCGTTTCACTACTCCAAATACAGATTGCGTAGGCTTGCGCTTAATTATTGCAATTGTCTGAAAAACCGTTTTAATTTGATGGAGAAAAACAATCCCCCCCCCCCTCCCCCTTTTCAGCAATGTCATAAAAATATTGTTAGCAATTATTTTTCGAGAATAACTTGTTTCGCTCTTACATAGAATATATAATTCTAATGTCCTGAATATCTATCGCTAATTTTGCAGACAATTTGTTCTCCTCTATTTTCAGACAAACACAGAATTACGCAAAAAGCATTGAAAACCTAGATTGGCTAAAACCAGCTAATGTAAACAAAACAGGAAAAGGGGTGACAAAACTATTTATAAGCTTGCGCGGAGCTTTATGTCAAAACAGAGCGGCATAATGCCTAAGAATTGACAGAAGTCAGTTACAGAAAAGATCACAATACAGAAAAGCAAGAATTTTATCGAAAAAAGAGAAATATTTCAATTGCGAGAATTATACTTGTAAAAACAGTGGGGTGGGGTTTTGAGGGGGTTTATGTAGTAAAAAGAAATCGAAAAGAGAATTATTCCATTTGCAACAATTATCGTTGTAAAAACAGTGTGGGGGGTTTTGAGGGGGTTTATGTGGTAAAAAGAACATTTTATGTTTTCTAGCGAGTATAAAGATAGCTTAGCGGTGTTTGTATTGTGGGGGAGGGGATTTACTTAGATATAGTGGAGGGTGACCAAGGAAAATAATTTTATTTTGAAAATAAAAAATGAAAATGTACTAAAACAGAACTCACATTGTAAATTGAGGCTGTCAAGGCTTCAAGCTCATCAATAATTTCATGTGTTCTATCCATTGTGTTACAATACTTTCTGATAATTTAATCACAATGCATTCCCGTTATATACGAAATCCCAAGGGCGAATTGTTATATAATAGGGAAAACCATATGTAAGCGAGCCTCTGATTGGTCTAGAAGGAGATGTAACCGAGTCTCTGATTGGTTAAGAAGGAAACACGTGATCCTGTTTCCTATTCCTGGATCTTAACATTCGCCCCTAGCGTGCACTTGGCCAAACAACAACAACAACAAATAAATCGATCTTGGAAGAGGTATTATTGACCCTGTCCCCGTTAGACTCAATAATCCAGCAATTGTTGATTTGAACTCTTGTTGACATCAAAGAAACTCCCGCTAATATGTAACCAGCCCTCTGATCGGCCTAGAAGGAGACACGTGATCCTGTTTCCTATTCCTGGATCTTAACATTCACCCCTAGCGTACACTTGGCCAAACAACAACAACATTCTCAGAAATGTGTTCTCCCTGGGGATTCCATGCCCATATTTGGTGTTCGTACGGAGTTAGACTAAATTGTAGATGGCAGCAGGGGTGAGGGGTGGGATCTTTACCCCCCTTTCTACTACGGTGTCCAGTTGAAATTTTCAGAGAGTTTTAGAGGGGCAAATAGAACTCAAGTTATGACTTGGGCGGAAGAGGTACAGGGGGTGGGGAAAGGCAAATTTTTTTTTATCAGTTTCAACCTTACTGTTTTTACACTATGACCTTTCTGTGTGTCTTATATTATCTATTCGTGGTTAAGCTGCCCGATATATAAAAAACAGTATATACTACCATGAGAGCAGTAATGGGTCTACCTGTCCCATGGCAGCCCTATCCCGGTGTACTATTGGAGTGATTAGCCCCTTGTATCCACCTATACTCCAGCCGCAGCCATAAAATTTACTGGAAAAATTATATGCTAAATTATTTTCTCGGTGAAACAATACAACAAATACTATGACTCATATAGCGTTATCTCAGCTTCCGGTCATAAGAATATTTCCTGGAAAAACAATGTGAATGACAAAATATTTACTATAAAGGAATGGGCATTGGCCCTAGTTATTATCATTAGATAAATTTAGTTTGACCAAACAATATGTCTATGGGAATTGGACGAAGACTGTAATATACAAGAGATTCGTAATCTACATATTTTAAGTTGTATGCTTAGTGGACGGGGACCGTTTTTCATATGTATGTATGCATAAATTTATTGCCCATCATAAATGTAAAATACAACGCTAATGGAGTATAAAGAAAGAAAATGGAAAGAGACAAATAAATTCTGACCAATGCAAACAAAACCCAAACAAAGAAGAACTGACAGGAAAATAAGAAAAAGACAAAAAATCCAAATAAAGGCAATTATGTATAAGAACAAACACATTATCAACGACGGGCAATTTCAGAGGTGCTTCAACCAATAATCTGCCTCCGATATCTCTCATTCCTTTTCTGTACTGCGGACACTGGACTAGCAACTCCATACTGCGAGGATAGGGAGCTGTTGTTAGTCCAGTGAGGCAGCCGTACCAAATATTTCACATACTTGTAGAAACATCTTTGCATCTTCAAAGATGCCTTATATCCTTAATATCTGAAGCAGTAAGAAGAGACCAAAATGGTGCTAGGGCAAGTAGATGTAGAACAGGAAATGCATTGTAAACGCTAGCTAAGATACGGCCGTTAAATTTAAACTTTAACGCAACTAGTAAACCATACGCATTTCTAGCTTTTCTAGCAAAAAAAATCTTTCAAAAGTTGGCACGTGGCGCGAAGATTTGACCCAATCGGTACACCAAGATACGTCAGTGTATCTTGGGCTCATAACATCTTCACCTAACTGAACATCTGTCGGGCAATCTGAACGATGATTGAACACCAGGAACTCAGTCTCACTCTCATTAAATTAAAGACCGATACATTTATACCCCCTATCGAGAATTCCAAAATTTTCCTCAATTCCAAAAGCTGTTCTACTAATATCAAGGATATCATCAGCATAGTTAGCTGGCGAACCATCAATACCATTAAATATACATTTGGTTAGAATCTTCTGTTGTGGCACAACGACATTATTAATAACAGGGGCGGAGAAGTAACATCGCCCTGTCTAATACTCTTTTTTTTACTGGAATTGAAGGAGTGAGTTCCACTGAACCAGGTGAGATGGTGACCATTACTCTGACATTTAGCTATTTCTACATATCACGTATCGGTTTGATGACAGAAATATTAACTCCACGCTTATAAGCAGTCAATAAGATATGCGGATGTATACCCATGTCGAAAACTCTAGATATGTCTAACCCAGCCAAATATAATACTTCATTGTTTTCATGAGCGTGTAGAAGTAGATTAGCAAACAAATGGTGAGCATGGTCGCGGCCTACTCCTTTCTTGAAGCTGAATTGGTTATCCGGTGTATAACACTTATCAGATATCTCGTCAATAACTAGTAACTCAAAAACATTGCACAAAACCGGTGACACCATAATTGGCCAAAAAGAAGAACATTGGTCCGAGGGCTTTCCCTTTTTTAATACCGGGGTTATTACTCAAGTAATGAACAAATAAAAAACTATACTACAACAGAATATCATCTGAAAGAGTAAGGTCAGATGCTTGATCAGGAAAGAGGACCCACATCTTGGATGCTTTGCACAGAGGTCATCCACACCACGGGAAGTTTTCTTTTGTAGCTTAGAAATGCACTCAGTAACCGCAGATCAAGTAACAATAAGACTGATCTCATCAATTGATTGGCCTAAGCAACCATCAAACTCCCTTTCATATTGATTTGACAATGATGGGTCAGGCTCGGGAAATTCATTTTGATAGTAGCCATACCACTGGTCACTCGTAATTTTGAAAGTGTTATAGACTTTTGAGTTATCTCTTTTGAGCCCTTTCCATACAAAATCAAGTTCACTTGTGGCTCTACTTGATAGTCCAGCTATTGATTTAGCCTGGTGTTGCCTAAGCAATTTCACAAAATGTCGCTTTGTTTTTAGACGAATTTCATTTACCAAACCTCGCCGTGGCATACCACACTCTTTCCAGACACGAAACCAGAATTTCGATTTAGCACAGGAATCAAGGAGGTAAGGGTTACTTGACCAACCATGCTTCTAAGTTCCAAGAAGTACTCTTTGTATGGGTACACTAGCACACTCAGCAGTGCTTAGAGTGTGAACCATCTCTGCACAGTAAAAATTCAGCAATATTTGCTTCTCTACAAAGGTTATGGTTTTTTGGGAAAGTAGATGAAGCGGCGTGTTGGGGCTTGAGACAAAGAAGGTAGCGGGTTGTGCCTCGACAGGACGCAACTATCGAATTTGATACATAGTTCGCTAACTTTACGAGTAAGCGTAGCTCTTGATTCCCCTACGATAACAGGTACTTTGTCAGGCTCGTACAGAACGAAACGTGGTAGTGGTATTTGCTTTTCATCACACTTCTCAAAAATTTTAAGCATGTCCAGACAGTTATCTGCTGCTTTCTGTCGGTCACTTGGGCGATTCTTGCAGTTTGAAAAATTCCATAATATTTTCTTTGCTTCCATTAACGAATCAATGCTAAAAAGCCCGCACCAGTTTTAGCATTATCGGCGTGAACATTCCCCACAGCCCGGGCACGGTATAAAAAGTTCAAGACTGGAGACCATGCAAGCTGCTGGCCCTGCATTGTATGTAGCAAACAAACATACAACAGGTATCTCTCTCCTCTCCAGACAGGTATCGCTTTACAATGGGAAAGAGCGACTATTGAGTATCTCGCTATTTATGCTCAGGTAAAACATAGACCAGTGGAGTTTTCGAGATTTTTCATAGGCCAAAGATGCAACAATGGGACACTTCTTTTATTTTTTGTTTATTCACCTATGAAGTAAGAAGGTACATTAAGACTAAAAGCGAATAGAAGTTGTTCGGTATATGAGGAAGCGAACCTCTACTTATTACCTCGCTGTTTACGCTAAGAGGTGAAACCAAGACCAAAGGAGTATTTGAAATTTTCCATAGATCAGAGTTTATTTTTCTTAATGGCATTCTAATAGCATGGAAGACAACGGCTATTGAATGCCTCGCTGTTTACGCCAAAGGGTGAAACCGTGACCAAAGGAGTTTTAGAGATTTTTCATAGGTCAAAGTTTATTTTTCTTAAAGTCATTCTAATACCATGGGAAAGAACGAGCATTGAATGGTTCGCTGTTTATGCTAAGAGGTGAAACCAAGATCAGAGGAGTTTTTTGGGATTTTTCATAGGCCATAATTTAATTTTCTTAATAACATTCTAATAACCTGGGAAACAACTATTATTGAATGTCTCGCTGTTTACACTAAGAGATGAGACCAAGACCAGAGGAGTTTCTGAGATGTTTCATAGGTCAGACGTACAACACTGGGACACTTCTTTTATTGCTTCTTTTCTTCAACTATAAAGTAAGAAGGTGAAGGTATATTAAGACGAAAAAAGAACAGAAGGTGTTCCGTATATGAGGAAGTAAACCTCTACTTATTCCCCCGCTGTTTACGCTAATAGGTGAAACCAAGACCAGTGGAGTGTATTTACATTTTTCATAGCCCAGAGTTTTTTTTCTTAATGACACTCTAAGAGCATGAAAAAGAACGTCTATTGAATGCCTCGCTGTTTACGCTGAGAGGTGAAACTAAGACCAAAGAAGTTTTGGCAATTTTTCATAGGCAAGGGTTTATTTTTATTAATAAAATTTAAATACCATGGGAAAAACCAACTACTAATTGCCTTTCTGTTTACGCCAAGAGGTGAAACCAAAACCAGTGGAATTTTTAGATTTTTTTTCATAGGCTAGAGAACAAAATCAACAATTTTCTTGGTTACGGATGTGTGACCAAAAACATTGGAGGGCAAATTGGCCCCCCACGCTCATTTTTTTCCCGAAGTCACCCAATTAAAACTTTGAGATAGCTATTTTGTTCAGCATAGTCGAAAGTTTAATATATATGTCTTTGAGGATGACTTAATTCCCCACAGTTCCCGGGGGAAGGGCTGCAAGTTATAAACTTTGCCCATCGTTTACATATATTATTGGTTATTGGGAAGTATACAGACGTTTTCAGGAAGGATTTTTTTCTGGTGTGGGGGGTGTTGGAGGAGTGGGTTACGCCGGGAATCTTTCCATGGAGGATGTTTCCTTTGGGTAAGGGACAATTCTATGAAAGGGGCGCCGGATTTCCCAGCATTATTTAACAAACGATGAGAAATTAAAATAACTGAATTACGGAATAATGAAAGTAAGAAGCAACATCAAAACTTAAGACGAACAGAAACTATTACGGATATGAGGGGGTTGTACCCCAAGTCAATACCTCGCTCTTTACGCAACAGTTTTTTTTGTACTTTTAAAAGAGCTATCTATTCTAGTTAAACGTCCTTTGTGATTCAGGGGTTTGTAATTCAAACAAAATTCGAACTTTAGCGTCGTTACGTAAGTTAATTCGTAAATTACGTCAGAACAAAATTTCGAGAAAGCCATTTAGCCAAAAAAAAAGTAAAATTAATAGGCAAATTTTTTTTTAATTATTCATGTACGGTGAGCCAAAATAAAAGCTGCATTAACTCAAAAAAGTTCAGAAATTAAATAAGAAAAACAAGTTTTTTAACTGACAGTAACGAGCGACATTAAAACTTAAAACGAACAGAAATTATTTCATATATGAAATGGGCTGTCCCCTCCTTAACGCCTTCCTCTTTACGCTAAAGTTTTTTATTGTTTTAAAAAATAAAGTTGTGAGATAGAGTTAAACTTTAGCATAAAGAGCGAGGCGCTGAGGAGGGGAGAGCCCCTTTCATATACGGAATAATTTCTGTTAGTTTTAAGTTTTACTGTCACTCCTTACTTTCAGTTAAAAAAATTGTTTTTTTTCTTTTAATAACATGGAAAAGAACGACTACTGAATGCCTTGCTGTTTACGCCCTACAAGTGAAACCATGACCAAAGGAGTTTTTATGATTTTTAATGGGCCAGAATTTATTTGTCTAAATTACATTCTAAAATCATAGGATAGAACAAGCATTGAATGCTTCGCTGTTTACGGTAAGAGATGAAACCAAGACCAGAGGAGTTTTTTCAGATTTTTCATTGGCCAGAGTTTATTTTTCTTAATGACATTCTAATAGCATTGAAAAGAAAACTATGGAATACCTCACTGATAACGCTTAGAGACGAAACCAAGACCAGAGGTGTTTTTGAGATTTTTATAGGTCAGAGATGCAAAAATGGGACATTTTTTCGTTTATTCAACTATAAAGTATAATGTATGATGGGACATTTTTTCGTTTATTCAACTATAAAGTAAGAAGGTAGATTAAGACTAAAATCCAACAAAAGCTTTTCCGTATATGAGGAAGCAAACCTCCACTTACTACCTTGTTATTTATGTTATGAGGTGAAACCAAGACCAGAAGAGTTTTTTTTAGATGTTTTATATGTCAGACTTGCAACAATGGGATACTTCTTTTATTTGTTCGTTTATTCATCTATAAGTAAGGAGCTATATTAAGATTAAGAACGAACAGAAGTTGCTCCGTATATGAGGAGGCAAACCTCTACGTATTGCCTTGCTGTTTACGCCAAGAGCTGAAACCAAGACCAAAGGAGTCTACTGAGATTTTTCATAGCCCAGAGTTTATTTTTCTTAATAATATTCTTATAGCATGGAAAAGAACGACTATTGAGTGCCTCGCTGTTTACGCTAACAGATGGAACCAAGACCAGAGGAGTTTTTTTTAGATTTTTTATAGATTAGTTTGTTTTTTATAATGACATTCTAGTAGCATGGAAAAGAACGACTATTGAATGCCTCGCTGTTTACGATAAGAGATGAAACCAAGACCAGAGGAGTATTTAAGAGGCCACATAAAAAAATCCAAAAACTATGTTCACTGAAGATTACATGTCATTTTACAAGTCCCCAAAAAATTTAAAATTTAAAAACTCTAAGTCCAAAAAAATATTACGTCCAGAAAAATTCTAAGTAAAAAAAACTAAAAAAAATTATAAGTTCAAAACATTATAAGATCCCCCCACAAAAAAAATTATGAGTTTAAAAATAAATAATAAATAATCAATAATAAAAAATTGATTTCAAATGTTTTTGTGAATGGCTATTGGGGAGGGGTGTTTTTTAAATTAATGATTATATATGATATACAAACACATACAATTCGGTAAACACTCTTTATAGCTTTGATAATGTTCTTTACCATTCTCTGAAGGTCCAGGCTCAAAATACTCCACAGATTGAGTTTAATAGCCCAATAATTGTTAGTAGGAAGGGATGTTTTTAAAACTAACGATGATATACATACAATTCGGTAACTAAAGGAGATTGTGAATGTCTTTTGATAAACCAAAACTGTATGAAAAACAGTCCAAGTTCATTAAGCAACAGCAAAAAATATATAGATTAGGAATCTCTTGTATAATACGGTCCTCGTCAAAAATCCTTTTAGACATGTACATAGTCGCCCATATGGGGGGCAGAGGGGGGTTCCAGCCCCGCCCCCATGGCTGAATGATGCTGCCTTTTATTTTATATCTTTGTTTTGAAATTTCTATTATACCTCTTTGGACGTGCCAATTAAACCAGCTAAGCCCCCCCCCTAAAATTCAGCTTATGGGCGCCAATGGACATGTTGTTTGATCAAACTCAATTTATCTATTGATAATAACAAGGGCCAATTCCCATTCTTTTACATCAAATATTTTGGTATTCACGATGTTTTTCAAGGAAATGTCTTTATCACCGGAAGCTGAGATAACATTGTTAATGTCGTTGTATGTGTTGTATTGTTTCACCGAGAAAATAAACTTTGCATGAAATGTTTCCAGGAAATGTTATGGGGCAGCTGGAGAATAGGTGGATTCAAGGGACTAGCAACTCCAACAGTACACCGCGATAGGGCTATCATGGGACAGATAGATCTATTACTACTCATGAGATCAAAGAAGCATATCTGCAAGATCTCGGGAACAATTCTGGGGATCAAGTTGAAACTTTCAAGGGTTTGGGATAACAGAAGGGTCTGATGATTTGGTCTTCAGTCTTTATAGAATGTTTGGCCCTAAAAGCTTTACTTGAGCTAGAACCTTTTTCCGGCGAAGCAGCGATGTAAACAAAAGACACTATGCGTATCCAGGTTGTCAAAATAGTGTACAGAACAACTTGGAGGTCGAGTTGAAATTTCAGGGTGTACGAAGGGGGGGGGCATGTGGACCCTCACTTTGACTTGGAATAAGGGGCAGAGATAAATCCATTGAAAATTGGAATTGTGGTTATCAAAATGGCATTTCTGCAAAAAAATATGGGGACTGGCAGGCGGGGACCGAGCTGATGTTTTTGAGTTTGGGGGGGGGGACTTTGTATTTTGGGCGTAGAGATAAGGGATGTCAGAGCCAAAAAATATGTGTCTTCAATCCTCTTTAAAAAACAAAATTATTATTAACCCCAGTAAAACTATGAATCCGTTCACAGTGAAATAATGAGGTAAATCAAAAGACAGTATATTCAATCATGCTATCAAAACAGCAGATCTGTAACATCTCAGGAAAGACTGGGGGGTTAAGTTGAAATTTTAGGAGTGCTCGGAGAGGTTAAGGGAAATGCAAATGATACGTTTAAGGAGATGGATCAAAGTGGCAAGATATTTTTTTTTCTAAATACTGGTTCGTCTGAAAAAGTACCGACAAGTTTTCCATGAAAGCTTGAAACTTGCATACGTAAGCTATTGGGTCAAGAAAACCTTATGCGCAGAAAAGGTGAAAACACTTTCCCCTCCCCCCATAAAAAAAGAGCCCAAACTTAAAACAAGACTTTACAAATATTTCTTACGATAACCAATAAGAAAATTGTGTCAAATAAGAATGAACATAAATTATTTTAAAAAAAATCCAAAAAAGGAGTTTTTGAAGAAAAGTAAACAGCCAAAGGTACTTTCGCATTATCAAGACCCCTCTAAAGAAGTCTAATAAGAGACGCTACAGTCGAACGGAAAAAACGCGATGAAAGATCCGTTTTGACAAGATGATTCAATACGCCAGAGTAGAGAAATACATTGTATAGCGTGGTTTTGAGATATTTAAAGTGTTGCTCTTTGGGGTTTGGGGGGGGGAGGTACCTAGGTTATGTTAGGTTACGTATTTAATATATGCTATGCTTTGCCCCCCCCCCTCCTCCTAATGTGCAAATATATAGCCCAAATTTGTTTCTAAACTAATATATAGTCATCCTATTTTATTTTATTTCATTAGCATTAACAAAACTTGACTTTTTAGAGAGGCCCTGATAATGCGAAAATACCCAGCCAAACATACGAGAAGTAGAAAAAGTATTGCAACAGTCCAAAGCTTATAAAAAGAAGAAAAAAACATAAATTACCATCACCGAATGAATCGACCCTAACCCTAAGACAAGCAGAAATTAAAATGAATAATCGTCTCAGCCATAAAGATAAGAGATTTCTGCTATATAAATCATAAAATGAACAAAAATTGCAAACAAGAGGAGCAGTATTACCAACCCTAAACCTTCCAAAGGTCAGACTATCATTTATGCTTTACTGAAAACGAAAAGCATTTTTAACTCTTTAATCTTTTGCAATTATAAAATCGAAATATCAAAAATTATTGAGACTTCAAGGAGTCGATATCATTGTATACTAAACAATCGGTCTACTTTCAGGAGTTCTTTCCAGTAACCTTGATCATTATGGTAATTTATTTTCTTTTTTGTTGATGCTTTGACAAGCAAAAATCACACCGTTCAAAATACATGTTTTCATTAAACACAAATGACACTCAAACTGTTTAGAGAGTTCGAGAGAGAGAGTGTTTGCATTACTTATCAATCTTGACAGGGGTAAATCGAGCGGTTTCACGGGCATGTGACCCCCACTATAACGAAGGAACTTGGATTAGTTACATGGGTGTAGGGGTAATAATACAGATACTACAAAAATAATAATTTAAATAGGGGGGGGGCAAAAATTTTTTTATTCCCCCCCCAAACACTAATTTTGTAATTGCCCCTGAACCTTGTTTATTGTTGTGATGCTGTTTGTTTTAGTGTTGAAACTTAACACTAATTCGTCTTACGACACATAATTCGTCTTACAACTAAATTCGTATTACGACACATAAAAAATGTGTCGTAAAGCACAAATCGCGTTCTGGCCTTTAGGAAGTTTAGGAAGCGGTAATCCTGGTTCCGTTGTGGTAATTTCTGTTCATTTTAAGTGACTTAAAATTCATTTGGTATTAGTTTAGTATTAATTAAATTCATCTACGGCAGTACATATAATTTTACGTTTGATAATTCCTGCTCTATTGTTAAATGATAGTAATTTCTGTAGGTTTTAAGTCTGAATTACTTTATAGCTTTATTATTGCTCGTCTTAGGTTTTAACACGACTAATTTTTTATTTTTTTAATTAATAAAATTCAAGAGTTAAATTGAAGCACAGAACGAGGAGATATTATCCTGTATAGGATGCCACCCCTTAGTCCACACTTTTCATGCTAAAGTTTAATCTTTACCCAATGCTTCAAGAAGGAATGCTATAGCTCTAGTGTAGAGCAATGTAATAAAAAGTATATTAATTTTTTCATAATGCCCGGAGAATGGAGGGGCTTAATTTTGCATTTCTTTAGGTAATCAAACTTTTTAGTCATAGTGTTTTTAAAGTCTATTGGTAAATAAAACACCTGTAATTAAAAATTAACTATAATTTTTACTCTCTAATATACTATTACTTAATTACTAGTTCAATTTTAGGGTAAAATGAGGGGGGAGGTGAAGTGTTGAGGGGTCACAGTAGCCCTCACGTACTGTTAAGGTTGCCTATAATTCCCGTTGGATTTTAGTTTTAATTTCACTCTTTACTTTCGTTGGAAAACAATTGTCATTTTGAATTAATTGCGTTAATAATAGTAAAGTAACATTGACAGAGTTCTATCATAGCTTCGGAATGTGGCATTTAAATTTTTCTCCAATTGTTCATCTTTTAAATTAAAACTTTACTAAATACAATCACCTTTGTCGTATTCATCTCCTAGCAATAAAGAAAGTATTATAAAGTGACGTCTATAAACTTAAACAATTGTAATTTGCATTTACCTTTGTGCTTTGCCATGCAAAAGCAGCATTTTTTAGCATTCTGCCAAGAGGGGTCTAGTTATGCAGAGTCGTCACAAGGGAGCGGTTTTCAAATGTGCCTTCAGGAGGACAAGGAGAAATATGTGTCTGGTCGAAGAATCTGACGAGATGAAGCGAAAGGGTTAAAAGTTGTTCCCAGACAGCGTGCCGTGCCAAGATTGCATTCCTATCCAGGGGTCAGAGGGCCTCCAGATAAGGGGAACTGTTCAACAGACAGCTCTTTGATTATCGTAAATCTGTTTAGAAAATAATGTTTGATAATGAAACTTCGTCAACTGCTAATTTTTTTTTCTTAAATGAATGGAATCTTAAAATAATTTTTGTTTTACCGTCAGACAGTGAGACAGGTTTAATTATAACTTTTAGTTGTTTTTTCTTTTACATTCAGATTTATTCTTTGACTTTTTATTTAATTAATCTTAATATTTGTTTATTTCTATTTACCACACACATAAGTCAATAACAGCTGTCCTTGGACCAAAATAACATTTGAGCCGGGAAAAGAAGCATGAAAGTAAGTATTTTCAATATAAGTTTTCCGGACTGATTTTTGATTATGAAGGAGTTTATGGGTACGGAGCTTCTCATTAATTAAACCATGTGATATATAATTAAACAATGGTTTATACCCTGGAAGGAAATGGGCTAATCTTTGTTGTTGTTTTGTCTTGGGGGGGGGGGGGGTATTATAATTATTACCTTCGGTTTATTAAAGCAAAAGAAAAAAATAGCTCTTTAGTGTTAAAAAATTATGGTTCAACAAAATGAATATTCTGTTTCTGGCTTTGTCAATGGTTCTATTTATCGTGATACTTGGCTTATATTTATATATAACGCTATTATATTATACGTACGATATAAAATTGAAGACGTTTAAAATGTATTTTGTTTGTGCCTAAGAGTTTAAGCTCATCTCCAAAGCCAATCTCAATATATCGGAAACATGTTATTTGGTAACCTGACTACACATCATATCCTTTGATTCGCCCCCCCCCCTAAAAAGTTAAAATTATAAATCCACTTGAACCTCCTACCCTCTGTTGCCCTTAAAGTTTCAACTGGATCCCTTAAATCATTCCAAAGTTATCAAAAATTAGTTTGAAAAATCAGGTGCAAATAAATTTACGCAGGCACGACTGTTGTTGGAAACATCTTGGAAACCTCTAGAATAATCTATAAGCCACTTGGAAATCTATAAGAGCTCACTCGAAATACCACCAGTTAGGAAAAAATATTGGGGGTCAAATTCTGTGTCCTTGACCCCCCCCCCCTTCACTCCTAATGAAGGGTTCAATTTTCTTGGCCCAGATAATAATATCCAAAACTTCGAGCTTATCAGACACCCAGGAACAGGCATAACCCATTTTTCCATTATAAAATCTGTGTGTAAACAATGGACAACTTTCATAATTTACGGCCCTTATCCCTTGGGCTGTCGAGGTCATGTCATCCCCAGAGACATGCTTATTGAGATTTTGGCTTTTTTTTCTTCTTCTTTTTTTAGAAAAATGGCTATTTAAAAATTTTTATCCGGTGTCTTTGAAGGGGTGAGGGTAGGCAAAAAGGGCCCGAGAGGCGGTTGTGTACCTATCAATTATGTTCGATACTTAAAAAGGCCGATAGAACTTCGGATTTCTCATTTCAATGACCCATCTGCGTTCCTTTTGTTTCTTTTGATTTAGTTCTACCTGTTCCCCCAAGTCAAAATTCAATGCCCACTTGCAACCTTCAACACTCCCTGAAATCTTTAACTTAATATCTAGAGTCATTGCTACGATTAATCTAAGAAAACAAAGTTTTTCCAAGGGAAGTAAAGAGCGAAGTTGAAACTTAAAACGGAAAAAATTATTGCTGCACAGCCCATCTAATATGTATCAATAAAACTAGTACAAATAAACCAACTAATTATGTTCCCCTGTGTTTCTAGGATTATAGAAAACTAGCACTTTTCTGGTAGGTTTTTAGTGCCATTTGGAACTTGCTGGTGGTGGAATTTATAGGGAGGACGTAGAATCTGCTGTCATTCTATTGTTTTGGCTTTATTGTCTTAACATATGTTCCTGGCCTCCCTTAGGCCACTCAGCGTGTCCCAGGCGGCGATAGGGGAACGCCCTACAGATATGTAGGGTTCCTCCATAGGAGGCACGGGCCAAGGGGGGATCTTGCCCCTGGGGGTCCATAATAGAAACTGGGGCACCCTCACCCGGGGTCATAAATACAAGCGGAGGAGGACGACGGCCCCTCAAAAGTACACTCAATAGGGCCCACCGATGTGTCCACAACTCCCATGAGTTACAAATGTTCTCCCAGTAATGGGTTTAACTGCATGGTGATGCAGAACACCATCGCGGGAGGATCCTCTATAGGAGGACAACTGCGACAGGGTGTAAGATCCAGATATGTGGACAAAAGCCTCTGCAAAGGGCTGCCTCGGCCCTTTTGAGGTACCTGCAAGACTGGGTTGATAGAGTTGACCTTGCGGTCAACTCTATTCCCACTTGAGGAGAGGCACCCTTCGAGGAAATTATAGCCTAATAAACGACACAGCATTCGCAGGGGATTCTGATCAATGGACAATTCTTCTCAGCTTGGTATGTTTTGACGGGCGTCTTTGGGCTCAAAAACCTCTTCCTAGCTAAGTTATCTACTATGGGCTGCCTCCCCGTCGTAGCATAATATTTGTAGGCATGAATATATAATGAGTCGGAGGTAGGAGGCTTGAGATTGTCTGTGTAGGATTTTGACTCTTGTTGATAAAAGAGCATCGCCAAGTGCTGAAAACAATGTTGTGACCAAATGGGCCCAGGATTGCACAAAGCCTCCATTCATGGAGGTCCCAGGGACTTCTTGCTGTCCGGTTCTAGGGCGGCTTAAGCACTTCGGTGTAGACTTGAGAAGATATGAGATCGCCATCCTGCACTGGTATCCGGGATCATTGCTTTTCCTGAGGCGAAAATAAATTCAATGGTTTAAAGAACATGAAAATTGGAACTTGGAATGTTACGACGTACAAAATGACTATCATATCCACATTTTGACTGACGAATTCAGACGATTCAAACTGAACTTATTAGGAGTTTCAGGAACTCATATCCCAGGGGTTGGAAGCATGAAATTAGGTGATATAGAATTTGTTTACTCGGGCAGGAAGAATGGGGTACATGGACAGGGAGTAGGGCTCATGATGAATAAGGAAGTTGTTAAGTCTTGTGTAGGCTGGGAAGGTATTAATAATAGAATACTAATTGCTTGTTTTATGACTAAAAAGTTCAGGGTATCAGTTATAGTAGTATATGCCCCTGTAGAACCGACTGACGGAGATACTAGTGACTCAGATGCATTTTATTTACAGTTACAGGAGCAAATAGACAGGGTCCCAGGTAGAAATATGATGTTTTTACTAGGAGATGTTAACGCTCAGGTTGGTAGAAAAAGGGATAGATGGTTTCCTAGCCTAGGTAAATTTGATGTAGGAAAAGAAAACAGTAATGAATGCAGACTTTTGTAATTTTGTTGGTATAACAATCTAGTTATAACCAATACGGTATTTGGTCATAAAATGACTCATAAGTTAACATGGTTCACGTGATGGCAAGACAGCAAACCTTATTGATTATGTTCTAGTAAACCGAAGACTGGCAGGATCAATACAAGATACTAGGGTATATAGAAGTGCTGTTATTGATGTTAAAAGTAAAGATCACCATCTAGTAGTATCAAAGGTTAATTTAGAGCTGAAATTTCGGAAGGGCAACATCCTCCGGGGGAGTTATGAGGTTGGTAGACCCCAGGATCTGAATTTAAGAAAAACTTTCCAGAGTTGAATGCTAAACTTAAGAGTTTAAAATTTAATAATGTGGAAGATGGTTGGAATAATTTGGAATAATGGTTGGAATGATGTGGAAGAAAAATAATTTGTGAAGTTGCTGAAGGTGTCTTAGCGAAGAAAGCTAGGACTGCAGCTAAGATTAGTGATAAAGCTTTATGTTTAATAGAAAGGAGAAAGGATATGTAAAAAAAATTATCTGAGTGATAGATCATATGAAAACAAAAGGAATGTAAAGAAAGTATTAAAATTTGAACTAAGGAGGTGTGAAGTGGAGGCCATGGACAAAATTGCCGAGGATTTGGAAGATGCAGCTAGACGGCATAATAGTAAAATGTTGTACTGGCATGTTAATAAATTGAGAGGGAGCAGTCAATCCAGACTTGGCCCAGTTAAAGATATGAATGGGGCCACGATTAGCGATAGGGAAAGAATTAAAGAGAGATGGGCAGTACATTTTGAGAATTTGCTAAGCCGAGATAGAGTTGAAGGAAAAGATATAGAGGAAAATGAAAAAGTCTGCGAAACCTTGGATGTAAAAGAAGATTGTTCTGTGAGGAAGAATTAGCGACAGTACTAAAAGGATTAAAAAAATAAAGCTCCAGGTGCGGATAGGGTGGTAAATGAGTTTCTTAAATATGGTGGCTCTGAGGTTAGAAATAAGTTACTGAAGATTATGAATATGATTTAAAAAAAAGGGGAAGTACCTAACGATTTTAGGAAAACCTTGATTTAGCCACTTTATAAGAAAGGTGATAAAAGTAAGTGCGGTAATTATCGAAGGATTAGTCTGGTCTCTGTGGGTAGCAAATTACTTAGTAATATGATACTTTTTAGACTGAGAGATGCCGTAGACAAAGTTTTAATAGAAGAACAGTGCGGTTTTAGAAAAGGTAGAGGATGTGTCGACCAAATTTTCAATCTTAGATTAATAATTGAGAAGTGCCTGAGTTGTCAAACACCTTTGGTCCTCAGTTTTATAGATTATGAGCAAGCGTTCGATTCTGTTGATAGAAGAGCTTTAGTAAAGGTTTTATCCTTGTAGAGTATACCAGACAAATACATTAAAGTTATTAGTGCTATGTAAGAGAATAACACTGCTGCGGTTAAAGCAGGAAATGAGGTTAGCAGCTGGTTTTGTATGAAATTAGGTGTTAAGCAGGGTTGTGTTCTATCCCCCTTTATATGGATTATTTTGATGGACTTTGTCTTAAGGAGCACAGGAAAGGCAATGGGAGTAGTAAGAGAGTTGCTGATTTCAAATATACATGCACTTTCACAAGCCTGAGGCATGGATATGTGTGCACATTTTCAAGTAATTGGGTTACCAGGCCCATTTACCTATTACAATGATCTCTACATGAGTTGACAGACGTGTTTTTTATTGTGACATTGATTTTTGGAGGTCAAACAGAGAGAGAGAGTGGCAGACACACTAACTTGTTTAGTAGTTAGATTAGGATATAAGGAGTAATTTTCATTGTAGTTCATATTAGTTAGAGACTTGAATTCAGAGAGAGAGAGAATAGTTTATTTGAGAGGATATTAGTGGAGAAAAAAATGAGTGGTGCATTTAAAGTATTGGAGATTAATGATGGAACCAACTGCAGCAGAAACAATGATAAACGGGTACCCAATGTAGCTGTAGAAATAACCGCTGGCCGTAGACTATTCCTTGAATTGGATATTATGTATGCGAGATATGTGATATCATTAAGCAAGTTTAAGCAGGAGGACCAACTATGTTTTGCTAGGAAAATGAATATTCTCCAAATAAATAAACTTCTGTCATCGTTAAATATAGTATCGAAATATACGGATGAGAACAAAGTACATCAGTGAATATTATTATTATTGTAATTAGTTTCAGTAAAAATATTTCTAAATCAATAATATTTTTTCTTTATTTAGTAAACTGGTATATATTTTTTAGAGTACAAAAAGAAATTATAATTAGTCTGAATTTTGTTATGTGAGTGATATAACTCGAAAAAATTGGTTGATTCGAGAAATAGCGAATCATGAGGAATTTGTTTCTTATGGACAAACGTTTGATTCTAAATATGGATTTTATATAGTTGCTTATTTAACTGGGGATATTTTCTCGGGGAATACTTGATGATATAATGAAAAGTTAGTTTTAATCATTTGACCGTTGTATAAAGCTTCGACATCGTGCCCCAAAAGCATTTCGACAATTTATTGATATATTGACCACGACATGGCAAAATGATATTTTGGATATGCTTTTAATCATTAGTTTTGAAATTTAGGATTTTTTTCATGAGAAAGCTGGTGCTCAAGGATGATTTACTCCTCTCACTCTCTCTCAGACAATTTTTGTTGTTGCTAGCTCAGTTTCATTGTGCCAGTGAGAGTATCAATACATGACAAAATGTTCTATACATGTCCGTTATATATGTACTCACTGGGCAGCTGGACATCATCATGGGAGAATTGCACAGTAATTGAGGAGTATGATGAAAAGTGTAGATTATGCAACCCGTGTAAATTGCTTAGAGAATATGCTGTACAAATTAAAGGTTGTAAGTCCTGTCTTGAGGAGGGGTGTGACTCTCATCCTATAGGTCACCTAAGCTCCAATTGTCATTATGATAAATATAATCAGTGGGAGAGTACATATCCCAGTATGATTGGAAAGAATCCTAACCGTGACTTTAGTTTATTGCTACGAGATTAGTATCGTTGTGGTTTTCGATTTTTCTGAGAGAAGGAACCGGGTCAACGATTTAACTGCTGTAATAGTGAAAGAATGTGGTTTCTACGTCATTGTTGTGAAGACACTGGGGGCTATGATTATATGTCCACTGATTTTTTTATTTGGCTTTGACGGAATGTTATTCGACACTTGAGGACACTGTTTGTGAAATTGCTTCAAATAAGCAAATTGAAACAGGTGAATTCTATAGAATGAATGAGAATAGTATAATTTACTATACAAAGAGATATGACAAGAGTAAAGTCACACTACTGTAGAAAATGTGACCCTGACATTGCACGACATCAGTATCAGTACAATGTGAATTAGGATAATCTACCCGCACTAGTTTTTGTCGACGAAGACCTAGTAGTGGACGAAATCTAAAGAGTAGAAAAGTAGTTTTTATAATGTATTTAAATTTCTTTTTATTGATAAGAGAATTAACAAAAAAGTTTAGAACAATTTATTATCTGGGTACAATAATAGATATTAAATAAACATTCAAGTACATTTTCCAATAGAAAATCGTTAAATTGAGGTAATCCAACGTAGATATTGAGAAACTGCTTGTAAGTATAGCCACGACATCTGAAGATGAAAAAGAGTAATCCATGAAAGCCATATGTCTTAGTCTTTAAATCCTGTACTCTTAGTTGATTTTGAATAATAGTCTTTCCCCTGATTTCAATAAAGTTGCTGATTTCTGGAACATAAAATTCATACGATAGGCCAAGATGATAAACAAATTCAATTTTCTTTGCTGTCTGAAGGATGCTAAGCCACAGGCCGATCTTTAAAGTTGACGGACTGCTATTAACGATGATTACGGTATTGTTAACCCTTTAAATTTGTTCAATGAAGTCTGAGGGTATACAGTAGGAATAATCCAGGAACATATCTGGATCCTTACTAAATACGTTGAATATTTGCTTTCGGTTCATGGTGTAAGGTCTAGTAGAACAATGCCGTCGGGGGGTGATATCCCAATAGGTTTCAAATTGGCTCAGTGATATTAGCGTGATACTCTTTGTCAGAGCATTGGAAAATGTACACTCCAAACGTACATTCCCATTTTGTATTATTCTCATACCATGTGTACCAGGCAAGTCCAAACTAACAACACCAAGATTTTTTTAAAAGATTGATTTGGTTAATCCATTTTCAAATAATTTAAAATCATAATCTCGGGAATGCAGAGTCAATTCCCAAAGGGTTATATATGATTTTTTGTCAAATGATAAAGCGTATAGTGGAATACCCTTCACTTTGCACACAAAGAAAGATAGACTGATAAAATGACAATCGTGGGGGGATTCAGTCCAGGATCCAACGGCACTCCCATTCTTGACAAACCCAAACGCCTATTTTTTCGAGATTTCTCAATTGATGAATGATTAATCACTAAAGCTACGAGAATCAGCGGTAATGTGATGTTTATTAGTAATTCTAAAAGGAACAAGAATTTTAACGTTGGCGCCAACCCCTCTCAGCTTTTTCGCTACCACTGCAAAAGAACTCATAACTTGTTGTCTTCGGCTGTGGAGAACTTCCCAAGAGATAATGAAAGGTGTATCGGCTGCTGCAGGAAAGGTTTTTCTAAACATGAATTTCGAAGGAGTCATATGTAACTTTAGGTTAATCTTGATAATGGGGGGGAACCAGTGGGAATATTTTCAACCTCATGATTAAATTTTCCAACCAGAAGATACTCTCGGGTCACTGCAGTAGTCTCGTCACCGTCAGTATCATCACCTGACTTATATTCATAGCACAATTACTTTCCATCATAACTCCTTTTATGCCTATGGTGTCATCCTTATAAATTGCATGTAGCTTGTATAGTTTGATAAATTATTGCTATTGCTCACCAATATTCCATTCATAAATACATTAAGTTGTTTGAATAGATTGTGTAGAATACAGTTTTAATAGGAGAGACCATCTCCCGCCGTTGGAGTTGTATTATCTGATTTTTTCTTCGCCAACATATTTAAATCAATAAATGTTGACGACAAATCAATGAAATAGTTTTCATTGAAAAATAATTGAAAGTGTATATTTTCTGAATGGGGTTGTTAAGGGTGAATCTGTTTATAGTAGCTATACTTGATACTGGTATAAAAATTTTCAGTATTGAAGAGTTTCAATGGGGAAGTAATTGATGGATATCATTCCTTGTGGGGGAGATAGGTTATCCTGAGAGAAGAAATCCATCTTTGATCTAGCAATCTGTTTCTATGTGTTATTCTTCTTTTGCTTATCGGGCTACCCTGTTTTATTCCTCAAAGTCTTTGTTGATGCGCTTTTCGTCCTGGCTGGGCGGAGACTGATAAACGAATGACGCGAACTCACCCTTTTCCGCCGATTCTTAATTTGTCAAAATTTTTGTTGCTCACCAACGGCTCTTTGCTGAAGATTTAATATTTTCCTTAACAATCTCCTTGAAACTCTTGCCCGACCCCCAGTCCTGTAGTGTGGAGGCAGCAAAATTTGATGCAGCAGGTACAAGATATTTTCTTTCAAGGGGTAGCGCAGAACGAAAGAGCCTAGCAAACCGGCTACCAAGACCAGAGCCAGACTTTGTAGTACGCCCCTTGTAGTAGTCCAATCTATTCCCTATTTAATATGGACTCAAAGCCCCAACATAACACTTGAGATCAAGACAGAGGAATGGAATTTTTTTATTTTTCATTTTAGGGGATTCCGCAGTTATTAGTGACAGATCAAAAATGACATGTACTGAATTTGCGGACTATCGCTATTATAAGAAGTTCACCCATTTCCCTTAGTAGTGTTAGTAGACAGAGTAACAAATGGGAGATGTTCTCGGGAGAATACTTAAGATGCTTTATATTAGGGTCACGAACAAGTTCCTCAGTTGTTTTTCTTTCAAGAAAACGTAGGAGGGGAACATTTGAATTACTTAGTCTCGATGTTTTCTCAAATGATGTATAGAGAAATATACATAAGTCCAAGGTAAAATCAGGTGGATAATCTGTAAAAATAACTTGATTAATCTCGAAAACAATTTCAGCATCTTTTCAATTAATCGCAGTCTCTTTATAGCCAAAACAGTCAATCAGATTATCATTTATAATATTTATTTCAGACTCAAGATATGATATACTATAAATACTATCATTTTCCCATTAATAATTAAAATAGAATGTACTATTCATACGATATGAAATTTTTCTATTGATTGTATAAAGCAAGACACTTATTTTATTATATTCAATCTATTTTAATTTGGCATGTGGATATTCACGTAATTTAAGCGCTTCTACCCAATCAGAATCAATATACTTCAACCGGTTCATGGTCCAAACGAGTGGTATAACTTTTATATCATACGCTGGATCCTTTCTGAGGAGGTCACAGGTATTTTTGAAAATACAGTTGACAAGAGTCACCTCATATGTACCATCAAATTTAATGACAGGATAGAGTTTTGTCGAAGAATCAATTGTCGTCTTCAAGCAATTATAGTGATGATCGGAAACGTTGGTCATGAAAGTCACATGTAAATCCTGAGGCATTGTCAATATGTTTAACACCGATCCAAGAATCAAACTCAGTAATGTACTCTAGCCACCGAGCTAGTAATGGTTTATTACCCGAGCCACTATGTGTTTCTAATATCTTTCAATTTTATAGATTTCACTATCATTTTGAACTGTTTATAGTTTATAGTGTTAAAAGCCCGCCGAGGCTCTTTACATCTCTGGTATTACGTAGACGATAAGCGATGGTCTTACTGTCTAGGAATTTTTCCACTTTAAAAAGTTGTGCGGAACCCGAATAATTACCACTGCCAAGAAAATTACTTGTTTTCTTAATTCGGACCGTATCACAAGCACTGCATTTATTTTTCACTTTCTTTATCGTCGACGAATCATTAGGATACTTTTTAAGAAAGGTGTCAATTGTCTTTTGATCCTACTGATGAACTACTATTGGCGGACAGTTTGACAATTAGTGAGGAGCTCGATGATTATAAGTCAGTATGATTGTACGAAGGTCATAAATAAAAAACAATGTTTTTTTTTATGTGAAAAATCTCAAAATTGAAAGTCAAATCGTTCTTATCAACCATTTAGCCAATTGAATCTTTATAGGACTGTGAATTTAATAGAGCAGTTCAATATATTTAACTAGTACTTTTACAACATTGGGATTAACAAATTCACTTCCGCGATCTGTTTGAATTTTTTTATACCAACTTTGTTCGAGAATACTTTCAATGGCCTGAGCAGTTTCAACAATACTCTTTGATCCCAATGGAACTGTATATGTTTAGCAACTATAAACACTGATTGCAAGTGGAATGTATTTATATAGTGTATTGTATCGCCTTTGAAGTTCAACTAGAGTCAGGAGATCTGCTTGAATTATAATAAATGGGTCAAAGGCTTTAGTTTTTCAAGATTGATTGGCATGAAGTCTATGATTTTTATACAGAGTGTAACTTGATTAATTTTGTACATAGTCTTGTAAACTTTTAGTGTGAGCACAAGTGACTTTTGAAAGAGTGGTGGGGGAACTTAAACTCCCCGCCTCATCCATATTCTAATAAGCATCTCTCAGAACATCAACCATTTTCAACGTCAACACGTTGTGTAACGCCCACGACCCTTTTGAATACTGACTAGCTTTGGTGGTGAGTGTGATGGTAATGTTGACTGGAGACATTTTCACTTTTGTCTAGATATCAGCGTTTTACTAACATGCTCCGAAATTTATTTAGTATCTTCTTCTTCAAGTTAATTTTTTAATGGTGTCAATGTTGCTTATATTTATGGCGATGATGAATGCTCTTTTAATTTTTTTAGAATTTTTTTATTGATAATAATAATTTTGGAGACGTTTCGTTTATTTATAAATTGTTATATATGAGCTTCAAATGATAGTAGTACTGTACGATATGTAGCCATATCACAGATTAAATCAAGTAGATTATATCTATTGTTCTGAATTATAATCACAGTCTCATCGCTGTTAATTTGTGTATGATCTTGACTACTTTAGATGGCATAGGTCAGGTGTCGTTTACTCTTTTCACGCAAATTTTGGAGCCTTTTATTTATAAATTTCATAACAAACTTGTCAAATTACTGCTTAGTTAAGTGTCATCCAGAAGCAGACTGTTGAGATGTTTCTCTTTGGAGATCAGCAGCAGCAGCAGTGGGATACAACAAATGGGATCCATGTTTTTCCCGTCGGCAAAGTGCGTATTGAATTAAAAGCAGTTTTTTATCATCCTATGTATTCTCATTGTCAAGCACCTTATGCAGATTTTTCTAAACGTTTTTGACTTGCGAAAGAGAGAGTTCTATTGGCGTCGATTTAAAGTGTTTTTACATTCTCTATCCTTAGAGAAAATTGTGCATAAGTACTGTAATTATTTGCAGTGTAAGTGTGAAAAAGTTACCGCCCGCCTGAAGAAATTATGTCCTTCTGAAATTATTTCCATTCTTTTGAGAGAGTCCTGTAAGTAAAAAGGAACAATATTGCTCTTCCTGCTACTGAAATACTTTTGCCAGTTGAATATTAACTACGATCAAGTGTAAGAAAAGTTTAGATATTATAATGCTGAAATTGTTTTCAATACCAGATGTGAGTGTTGTCCTCCTGAGTAGAGATTTTGAACGTATTAAAAATGAAAACAAATGTCTTTTCCCGTGTTGCTTTTTCAATATCATGACAGTAACTAATAGGTCGTTTTAGTGTTCACGGGCAAATATACTGTAAGTTCCCTGTCAAAAATATATGTGACTACACGCAGAACCTTGGTGGTATTTTTATTAAGATCCAGTAGGATGTAGCCGTAGGTTTAATTAGTTACAAGATTTTATTCTGAGAGCAGGCATGTGGCGGCGCTTTGATCGATATGTTTATTAAGAATTTTTAGCGAGCTATAATATCGAAAAAATTTGTAGATAATATAGTAAGTGCAGTTCAATGTAAGTGTTCGCATGCATTTTCGCTGATGAAAGAAATTTTGTAGAACCAAAGTAACTGAAATCTGTTCATGATGAGAGCGTACAATGATTAGCTTTAGCATTTCATGGGACCATTGTTCAATAGATTTAGCCATGTCATCCATGATAAACCAAGAGTTTTTTTTAATAGTGATGAAAACGTCAAGCAACTGTATGGATTGTATGTGCACCAACTTTGTTATTATAGCAATTATTTTTATTTTATGATATGAATCATTCCAAGTAATACAACAAGAGTAAATTTTTTTTGGCTTTTGTATAAAAATTGGTTCACAGTTTCAAATTATTTTATTTAAGAGCTTTGTTTTGCCCAACATTGACGGTCAAAAGGGAAAAGATCTGAATAGTGTTTTAAATTGATGCTTGTTCTCTTCAAAAGTTCACCTAGACAACTAACTGTAAGATAAGATTGTCTAATGACTAAATAATTTCCCTATTACTACTACTACGTTCAAGAATAATAATTAGAAGAAGAAGAGGAATCATTTCTTTTATTATATACATAAAAAGGTAAAAATAATTTTAAAAAAATACTACATTGAAAAAGTTAAATTAAAAAAGAATAAAAAAAAATACACTTTTTTTTTTAAATTTATTTATTATAAAAAAAATACACCATTTACATAGCCCATAGAAAAAAAAACACTTAAGTTAATACACTTTTTTTTTAATTTATTTATAAAAAAAAATACAGCAGTGTTTGGACTCATGCAAAATTTTTAAATGATCTCATACACTTTTCTCAACCGCATTGTTAATTTGGCGATCCCCCCTCCCCCCAGTTACGGCTACGGTTGTAGCCGGGGCCGGGACGTAGCGGGTGCCGGGAAGCGGGGGGCCCGCTCCGGTAAGGTAGAGCCGGGGCCTTTCGGACATCCTTGCAATTTTTATACCTGGCACACACACATTGTCCATTTTTTTTGATAATGAAAAAAAAAGAATTAAAAAAAACACTAAATTGTACAAAAAACCCTTTCCCCCAAGTTAAACTTTTTTTTTAGTGAGTTTATTATCATTGTTATATACAGAGTTTTTTTCTTTTATCTATAAATTAAAAAAGGTCGGAAAATAAATAAATCCCAGCTTGTAGTACCTTAAAACCAACCACAAGTAAATATACATTTTTCGATATGGCAGACATAGCGTTTTTATCAACTCTAACTGTGTAGTTTTTAAATTGTATAGACCGAATTGCACTTACTTTCGCCCTTTGTACCAAACTACGTTTCCCATATTTTTTATAAAAACACAGGTAGAAATTATTTTTAAAATTGTATGTGGGTGCATCCTTGTGGAGTTTTTTGACATTCGTGCCGAGCGTTTCCACACAGTATACCTTCGGTCCAGGAAACACACCACTGGATATCAGATCTCTACCGATTTCATATTGTAGCAATAATTAATGATGTGGGGTCTTGGATCACACAGGTTCTGGGTAGAGAGAGTCCTCCAAGTTAGTACAGTCCCTTCGTGAGCTAATGTACTCGCCATATTCCAAATTATGCAAAAGATTTTCAGTTTTGACTTTTAACAGGAGTGAAGCTGTGTCCCCGTAGAATAATTGAACCTGTATCTCACTCAGCCACGCAACCTCGCATACATTATAATAATACGACAACATGAGTTCCTATCATAGTATGGTTATTGTAATTCTACCTGCAATATTTCCATGTGATACAATGTTTCGTTTCTTGCGATGTAGAAGCACCAAACTACAGTCTATTATTATGAACGATGTGACGTTTCGATTTGCAAAGAGATGGGTATTATTTAAGGCGTTGGTTATTATATCAGATCGACTTCTGTGCTTTACACTCTCGCTCATTTTACCAAACTCTAAGTTCAAAATGAGTTTATAGATTTGTTTTCTCAACCCTTGTTTTTGCTTGTGAGTGCTTACTGACAAAGGTTTCAATAAACAATTTTATGTAAGGCTTTTAATCTGATTGGAGAGCTCTTTGAATTTTTTTGACCTTGAAATAATTGTCCACCATCCACATAAATAGCACGTCATCAAAAAAGATATTCTGTTTCGGGTTGAGGTCGGCAATTAGTTTTTGTTTTGAAAGTACACAGTTCATACTCCTGTCCTCTACTAAACATGAATTGTAGAGGCTCAGAGAATCCCTACCTACCGCTCTATTTATGCACGGAAAAACAAAGTCTTTTACCGAGTCATGGATTTCCATGTGTATTTCATCATCAGTTTTAAAAAGCCATCCTCGTGCGCCATTTTTCTTAGCACCGGCTCTGTCGGGGACATTTAAAGAACAGGGGTTTTTAAGCCTGCTACAATGGCCACCCGGCAAACAGTAGCGGGACATTGCCGATTGGTACAGAGATTTCATATCCGAAAAAAATGCGTCTGACTTGTGATCGGTGTGCTGTCAACTCGGATCACTTTTCATGATACGATCTCCGTGACAAACATAACCCCCCCTCCATGTTCTCAAAAAAAAACTATGTTTATACACATCGGCACACACACCTAATTCATAGTTTCGGATTTTATTGATCAAGTACATAACCAACTGGGGGGTTGGAAAATAATAACCTAACTCCCACCCAAAGACTTTAGTTATTTTATCTGTATTTTTGCACACAATATTTAGTAGAGTGAGTAAGTCACTGCTCAAGTCAAGTTTACAATACTCCCATCTGTTTTCACATCCGCCTTTTGTCAAAACCCTCTCAGAAAATTCGTAGACGCTAGTGGTGCACTCACTCTCAGTCAGATAATTGTAAAAAACTTCAATGGGCGTTAGTGACACCGAATCTAGCCTCGAGCCAGAGTTGTAATAATCATATGGATATATACCCTTACACGTTAATAAATCATACATTTCATCATCGGGAACGCGCTGTTTGAGGAGGGGGAAGCTATCAAAATTGTCACTTTTCTGCACCTGAATCAATTGACTTAAAGATTTGGGGAAGAAGCTGAAAGAGTCTAAAAAACGAATTTTATTCAGGCACGTGTTACCCTTGTCAATTGTTTCCCACATGAATTCTAGTAGCAGTAACTTCTCCAATGATTTGGGTATGATATTATATAAAAAAGAACCATATATTCCTGCCTCATCTACAACTTCTCCCTTGGCAATGTAGGCCAAGGCCGGAAGAACAAAATTTAAGTCGTATTTGGAATGGTGTACAAAAACAGGCGCGAAATATTGTTGTCTACCATTTAAATTGCATGATTGGTGGGCTACCCCTCTAAAGTTACTCCCCCCCAATGTAATTTCCTGCCACAAATGATCATGGTCGATCACCTTCCTCCTCCCCCATTCCCAACACCATCATCAAATTCTCCCTTGCAAACTCAACACATTTTACGATTTTTAATGGCAACTATGTCTTCTGGTCATAAGAGCATAAGAGAGTTTGTTTAAAGCAAGTGTAACGGCATAAAATCCAGCGATTTGATTAGACTTACCACGTCCAATTGTAAGCAGTCTTCAGTTTCATACAACATGTTCCCGACCTCCAACGCGTGCAGAGTATCATTGGGATCTCACTTCATGTGACTGCAAGAGACTCCTATGGTTTCGGATATTTTAAAACGATATGAACTTGATGAGTTGCCCACGTCTGTCACCTTCGACTTACAGTCCAAAATGATCCTGGTGCTCTGCAAGAGTGTGTTTTGCAAATTTTCAAAACGCAAAAGCACTTTTTAACTACGCAACATTTTCACAAACTGGTACCCCTGACGTTTAGTGCTTCATATGATTCTTTAACTTTACCTTAGAGCGAAGTCTTGATTAACATTTTTGACAGAAATAACACACACCACTTTGCTTTTTACCCACACAGAAAACCCTATTAATATTCGTAATTGCATTTATGTGGCCAATTTAATGAGAGTCTGTCGGTGATGTATATGAAAGTAATGTCAAATGTTCTACTCACTAAATTGATAAAGCCAGCACTGGAAATAAGATACCCTTCTTACTAAATTGCTGGCCATCGTCAAATTATGACTCAAACTTTAAAACCGTGACACCAATTCTTAAATAGGTAATCACTCGCTAATATATATATAGTCTTTTGAGTGTCACGGGATATTGGCCATTTAAAAAATTAAGATTTTCTTTGGGAAACTTTGAACCTTCTCTATCCTTAACTATCATTGCATCCAACTTCGTCGGAGAGGTATTCGCGTTCAAAAGCATGTAGGTCGGACTTAAAAACGCAAACTTGAAGGACTGTAGTCTTGAGTCGATACAGATTCATTGCACTCCTTTACTTTCCTCTAAATAAGGGTGATATTTTAATTGAATTGCCAACTTCCTATTGCCACATCTTACAATAAAATCTTTTTTTAAACTACAAATTTTAACATTAAAACTTTCGATAAATAACACAAAAGATCAACTCACTACCGTATGATAAAGTTCTCAATGAATTTTTATATTATTAGTCTAATATGTAAAAACCACACCATACTGCTAGAACTTTGGGTCTATTTCAAATCTATCTGTTTGTCAGTCTATATAAAACACCTTAAACAAACAGTCATTTAAAAAAAATATTTTTAGTGCGATGGATGACGTTAAAATGAAACCCACCTCCTCAAGTCCCCTGGGTTGTTCAAGATTGGTTTAACGATTATAATTATATGTATGTAGAAGAGCCAGAGAATGGTTTATTATGCACAGCGACACACAAGAATTTAAGGTGTCACTGACTTCTGTATTTCACAATACCGTGTGGTGCACGACAAAATAGGAGAGAAAAAAATCCGGACGGTAGGGTTGTATTTCTGTTGTATTACTAATACTATCTATATAACTCGCTTGAATGGTGGAGGGTAACAGAGACTTGTCAATAACACCACAACTTCCACTCTGGTCAATCACATTGGTTGGAGATGGCAAGAGTTCCCCTAGTACATATTCCAAGGTGTTTGGGGACAATTGCTCGGTACAGCCTCTATTGTCCTGTGATGGACTTTGCCTATGAGGGCTCGGTGCGGATGAACCAGTAACATTACGCAAATACTCGTGCATAAGGTCATCTGTCTTCTGTGGGTCCTCACACATGTTAACATCACATCTTAATTCATACATGATTGTCATTACCTTAATACCATCATTAAGAAACCCTCCTCTCCGCTTCATATCCTCTAGAAGAAGTGTAGTTTCATAACTGAAATCCGCTGGTTGTGACAGAATTGATCCTGTGAATACACCTGATTCATCACTCAAGGGTGTCGTTGGTGTTGATATATAACTAATCTATAGAAAAAAAAGTTTTATTTTTTATGTAAGAGAATCATTATTTCTATAAAGTTATTAAGCAATTTCAATTTCTTACAGTCATTGTCCCACCAACTGAACAATTAAAAGACGAAGAAAAAAAAAGTTATATTGCTATATATCTTTCATAAGGACAATTGAACATGTTAAAAAAAAATTATATTGTTTTAGTCCTGAAGATAAAGTCTTATTAATAGAAGGGTAAGTTAGAGTAAGAGAATGATATATAAAACTAATGATCTTATTCCAAATATTTTCAGACTAAAAGCGCAAAATACGGGTACAATTTCAATGCTTGACCCTCCTCATTATAAATCTAAGTGGAATTCGACTCTCGTTCAACTGACGTAGTATGCTGTATGAGCACATGCTCCTCAGCTTCAGATAATGGATAAGAGTCCCATATTTTGGTGGTTGATGATACTACTCTCTCAACACTCAAAATTTTACTCTGGCTTTTGCCAATGGTTTTTGTTGAAGTTGTTAATGTGGTTACATGGACTAAATAAATTATTGTAAGAGAGAAGAACTATTTTTTTCCGTCCAGATTAATAATTAAAGTACACTTAAAATGTCTGATTGTTCCTTTCAAAGCCCCCCTCTGGGAGGATCCATAAGAGCCAAGGCCTTTCCTCGAGTTCAGATGCTCAATGCCCTTTTAAATTAGGATCTCGCAAGTACCAGCACTATTGAAATAGAACAGCCTTAAATTAATTCTCAAGAAAACGTTCTAAAATATCCCTAAATGTTCCATTGAAATGGAGTTGCCCCAAATAATGTTTCTTAACAACACGGTGAAGACAAAATTGGATAAAGTCTAAAATCCGCTTCTTATGTGTTAATATACTATATCGAAAATACACATCCTTTCACAAGAACCCACCTTAAAGCTAAAATTATATCTACCGAGCGGATTAACATTCAGATACAATGAGGGGAGATTTGATAAGTGCCGGATGTGCACAAGAGCTTACTGCAAAAAATACCTCAGTTTAAGACTGGCTGTCAGCTGTGAAATAGTAAATTGTATGTTTTCATACAGTTCGTTTGACTAAAGTAAAATTTGATTATTGCATTAGAAAAAAGCCTAGGCTAGAAGAGAAGTTACAAGGTAGGTTGCTTCAGAAATATACGATAAACCATTTTAGTGTTATAACCATTCCAGTATATTCTACTAATTTGGTTAATGAAATAAAATGAAAGAGAATTATTTTAGAATAGTTTAGAAAAAAATTTAAGTTTTAATCATCAAAATCAATGTACCTGAGAAAATTTACATTCTTTTGGAAGACATGAGAAGAAAAAATAGTGTAAATACAGACATATTCCGACTGTGCTTACACATCTAAACTCATTTATAAAACATTATGGTGCTCAAGCTCACGATCTTGAGTCGGATGAGGCTGAGACATTATGAAAAACAGCTCATTCCCTTTACAACTCCATTCCAGGGTGCTTAGAGTTAACACCAGCTTCAGAAAACCCTGGCACTATAAGTTGGGTGGTTGTTGGCTGGTCCAGATCGTGTGTAATTCTACTTGCATATTTTATAATTGTTTGTCTAGCAGCTTGAATTATTGCAGCTTTGCTCTGTTTGGGTTTATTTACCAAAGGGGGGTTTTGGTACTTATCCAATACATCTAAAAATAGGGAATAATTTATAATGAAAAATACAACTCCCCTTTTACCATATTATTTGGTTAATTATTAATCTGTCAAATTCTTCCCTCCTCCTCCTCTTGTTTTTTTCTCATTAAGGTGCTCCTTATATTTATAGCGCATCTCTAAATAAACACAATCAGAAATTATAATGTATGCGAGGGGGTTCTCTCCCAAGTCAATAGCTAGCTTTTTACGCTATAATTTTTTTTAGTTCTTTCAAAAGAGGTATCTATTCTACTTAAAACGCCCTTTGTGATTAAGGGGGTTGTGAATCAAAATTTTTTTTTTAAATTTTAACTTAAATTGTGTATTTTTTACTAAGGGGGTAACCCTCCCCCTCATATACTAAATAACAAACACTTAATATAAAAAAAAAAAGTAAAAAACAAGCGACACGGTTCAATAGTAATCCAAACTTTTAAAAACAGAATTTTGATGTTATTAAATGTAACAAAAGAATGTATTTTTAATGCTGATTATAAATATAAATAAATTTTATTACGATTAGTATTACTCATCAAAGGGTATGACCCTGAGAAACATTTACCCGATTTTTTTTTTTTTTTAAAGAGGGGGAAACACCCCCTAAAAGTGAATGAATTTTCGTGAAAATCACACCGACATATTCAGCGTATCGGAAAAGTCTATTACATAGGTTTCAAGCTCTTATCTACAAAAATCTGCAACTTTGTATTTTTTACCAGAAGAAAAATACGCGAATATAGAAATTAGTTACGTACATTAATATGTAAAGAGAGCCATTTAAAAAAAGAAAATTAAAATTTTTATGCAAATAAAAGCTGCATTAACTAAAAAACAATCCGAAATTAAATAAAAAAAACAAGTTTTTTAAAACTGAAAGTAAGGAGCGACATTAAAACATTAAACGAACAGAAATTATTCCCTATATGAAAGGGACTGCCCCCTCCTCAACGCCTCGCTCTTTACGCTAGAGCTTGACCCTGTCTCACAACTTTATTTTTTTCAACAATAAAAAACTTTAGCGTTAAGAGCGAATCCTTATGATTTCAAATATATCAGTTTAATCAAGTTTACCTATACTGGTCAAAAGTTACGCGCCTGCGAAAAGTTCGCCTTGTTTTCGAAAAAGGGGAAACACCCTCTAAAACTCATAGAACTTTAATGAAAATCACACCATCAGAGAGCCCTACTATAGAAGCTATAAGTCCCTATCTGGAGGCTCATTCAAACGGAAATTACAAGTTAGAATGTCCCTTTTTACGTAACCCAAAAAAAGAAATGGAGAGCAACGGGGCCCCCTCCCGCGAGCATTTTTCCCAATGTCATCTATTGGTAACTCGGCCTTTGGCACCACGCGGTTATAGTACGATCCGGTGAAATTTAACCCCCCCAAAACTCTCACACTCTTTGTAACACGCAAGCTTCTCATTCAAACCAGAAAGATGCATCATGTTAGGAAAAAGCCTGTTTCCGAATGATAAAAAACTGCTTTTAAAAACAGTTAAAACTTGTAAACATACCTATGGAGGAGATATTTTATTTACATAATAGAAAAAAGTGTGCTTTGACGTTTCTATCAAATATAGTCGTCATATTCTTAAGATTTTCTATTGTTGGAGGGGAGGGGGCTAAGTCCCTCTTAAATTTGAATTTACTAGTAAAATGTTTTTCTTTATTTTTTTTTTTTGGGGAAATAGAAGATGAAAAAGTGTACCCATATTGAAAATCGACAAATTCATTGTGTTAAAAATTCAAAAATATATGATGTACAATAAAAGTTTTCTTAAAACATAATAAAAATTGGGGTGCAGTTTGCCGTCATTAAATCGGGTTTTTTAATTGAGTACACTATAGCTTAGCAAGTTTTTAAAAAAAACGACCAATCAAGTTATTATATTGACTAACCACCAATCTTTCTCTAATCGATTGACACAAAAAAAATTAACGACATTATAGAAAATCCGTCTGCTTCCCGAAGTAGAGTTCATTGTAATAGGCAAATGGCCCTGGTAAACCAATTACTTGAAAATGTACATCCATATCCATGCCTCAGGCTTGTGAAAGTGTATGTATATTTGAAATCAGCGCCTCTCTTACTACTAATGGGAGACCACGGAATCAAATTGGGAGGAAAAAGTCTCCTGCATTTAGATTGTGCTGATGATTTAAGCATCCTAGACAAAAGTGTGAGCAAAATGAATGAACTTCTAGAGGTTTCGCGAGTTCAGAGTGCTGGAATAGGTTTGAAAATTAAGTTAAGAAGACTAAGTCACTAAGGCTAGGAATAGTGAAGATGGAAAGGTGACGTTGGGTAATGAAAAGATCGACCAGGTGGGCAGCTTCACTTGCCTTGTTAGTATTATTAGTATAAGATGGTGGGAGCAGTGAAGATGTTAAAAGTGAAATAGCCAAGGCTCAGGGTGTTTTTTCACAGTTAAAAAAAAGTTTGGAAGAATTGGAAGATAAGTCTGCAAACCAAGATTAGAATATTAGAAGCTACAGTGATGAAAGTGGTCAAATATGGCTCTGAAGTATGAGCGCTTCGAAAAGCGGATTAAGATTTGCTAGATGTTTTCCAGAGAAATTGCTTACGGATTGTTCTGGGTACCCAGCTGACTGACCGTATTTCAAACAATAGGCTTTATGAAAAATGTGGTTCAATACCGCTCTCTAGGGCTATAATGAAAGAAAGGTTGAGGTGGCTAAGGTACGTTGTGCGGATGAAGGATGGCAGATTGCCGGAGAGTGTTCTTTTCGGCCAACCGCCTAGGGCTAAACGGAAAGCAGGTCTTCCTCGTCTGGGGTGGGAGGATGTCAAAAAGAAAGATTTAAAGGAAATGGGAACTTCGTGGGAGGGTTTAAAAAGAGAGGCTTTTAATAGATTGGGATGGAGGAGGAGCTTGCTTAGCTGTGTTGGCCTCAGGCGGCTTGGTGCTGCGGTGATTTTTAGTAGTAGTAGTAGTAGTAGTAGTAGTAGTAGATACCGAAACAGTGTGTAGCCCTTTCCCCATGGACTATGGAGGGTCATATCATCACCAAAACCAGAGATTTTTTACCTTTGAACTATGTTGGGCAAAATAGCTATTACAAAATTGTGATTGGACGACTTTGAGGGGAGCGGCCTTAAGGGGGGGGGCTTGTTACCCTCCAATATTTTCAGTCACTTAAAAAGGTCACTAGCAAATTTAATTTCTGTTCGAATGAGCTATTATACATCTCTCTATGATGTTCTGGCCGCTCCCTAGCCCTGCTAGAAAAAAAAACAAAAACGGAGACACATCAGTGCTACCCTCGCAAAAAAGTTATTTTCCTTGTTTTTCAAGGAGGGGGTTCTAATTTCCCACATCTAAGTTTTTGACAGTATTGATTCCAATGGTAGACTCTTCATTTCATCTGACGGCATTTTCGAGCGGCTTCAGACTTTTTTCAAAATCACCACAAATTTCTTTTCGCAATAAACTTTTAATTTCCAGACCAACCGAAATAATAGTTACCATTCCTGAGTCAGTGTCAGATGGAAATTGTTTTTCACTAGGCAGTTTTTATTTCAAAACGTGTTACTTAACTTTTGGTTACTATGGGCTGTGGTTTGCTCTTTACTAGATTGCAGCTACCGCTGCAACCATGATTTGGAACTTGCTGATGGTGAAATTTATAGGAAGGAAGGACGTATATATAAGCAATTTATTTTATATGAGCTACTAAAAATTTGTCTAAGGTAGAGGCGATACCAAAACTGCCAATAACAATACGCCCATACCGATACGCGTGATATCGATACGTCCGATACCATTACAGCGTACAGCCCTTTTCACAGGGACTATGGAGGGTCACATCATCACTAAAACCATAGAAATTGTACCTTTAAACTATGTTGAACAAAATAGCTATCTCAAAGTTTGAATTGGATGACGTTGGGGGGGAGGGGGCCTGTCGGGAGGGCTGGGGGCTAGTTGCCCTCCAATATTTTTGGTCACTTAAAAAGGGCACTTATAAATTGAATTCCCTTTCAAATGAGCAATTACACATCTCTCTATGTTGCTCTGGCCACCCCCTAGCCCTGTTAGAAAAAAAGAATAAAAAACGGGAGACAGATCAGTACTACCGATGCAAAAAAACGATTTTCTTTGTTGTTCAAGGAGGGGGTTTGTAATTTTCCTGTGTGAGGTTTTCCACCATGCTGATTCCAATGCTATACATTTCATTTTGATCTGACACCCTGTTCGGGGGGTTTCAGGTTTTATTCGAAATCACATAAATTTCTTTTCGCAATAAACTTTTACTTTTAAGATAAACCGAAATAATAGTCACCATTCCTGAATCACTGTCAGATGGCATTTTTTTATGACTAGGTAGCTTTTTTCTAAATGCTGTTTTTAACTTTTAGTTACTATGGGCTGTGGTTCGCTCTTTACTAGGTTGCAGCTCCCGCTGCAATCCTGATATTGGATCTATACCATTTCACAACCTCGCAGCATATAGGGTCTTTTTATTTTTCTTTCTACTTAAGCACCCATGAATTATAAGTCCCGTAAAAGCTGATGGTGCATGAACACTATTTTTGTCTGAATTGGAGACACAAATTTTTCAGCCCCTTCCCCTTCCCCAGACGCTAAGTTTGAATTTCCCTTGCCCAACTCTCCTCATTCCTTTCTGCAACAGTACCTGGAAGCTTCAACTCCATCCCTCAAGTCGTTCCAAATTTGTTGTAGACTTACTAATATCATGATCAGGATACACATAGTGTCTTTCAATTTACTCCTCCCCTCCCCTAAATCGAAATTTTATATCCACTTGACCCCCCTCAAAGTCAACTTTATGCCTTAAGCCTTTGATTTCCATTCTTGAGATATTGCATTAAAGGTATTTTTATTGCGAGGATGCCTGGATGCATTCTGTTTTCATTTAGTTCAGTATTCCCCATCCTCTAAAAATTTCAACTTAACACCATTAGCTGCTCTTGCGATAATGCAGATGCGCCATTTTGATAGCGTTGCAGCATATACTGTCTTTTAGTTTATCTTGCTACTTAACCATGAAATAAATATTAATACTCAAAGGGAGCTATTGTGCAAAAACGTTATTTTTGTCAAAGTTGGAGATAAAAAGTTTTTAGCTCCCTTCCCATCCCCAGAGCCCCAGAATCCCCTCTTTTGTTGCCTAAGAGTTCCTGAAAGTTTCAACTCCATCCCCTAAGCCTTTGTCAAGATAATGAAGACATGGCATATCGATGAACATGATACGCATAGTGTCTTTCAATTTACTTCTGACCCTCTTCCCCAGTCAAAATACAAACTCCTCTCAATCCCCTCCCTCACCAATACTACCTCAATGTTTCAACCAGATCCTTTATTTTGTTTCCGAGATTTTTTATTTGTTTCTGTTATTACAGGCTACACGGCTCCATCACAAATGATGATTTGCCGCTAGTCATGGTAGTTACCTCATTTTCTAACACTGAGGTACTTGTTATACCATTTCTTAAACGCGTCAACGGAAGGATTTTTCGGGATTACCTCTGCCGGCAATCTATTCCATGTAAGTACTTATAGAAAACCGACATGGACGCCACATCAAAACGTTCCTGGATCAGCTGTAGGGTTTAACTTTCGTGTTGCCAGAGGTTACTGCACGCACTGTTCTATTTTGAATATGTTGGAGTGGAGCGATGTGGTTTTTTGGTGCACCAGCAAAGAGAGGACATATGACAGGTCTGATGCACGAATTGAAAAGTGGCAGAATAGAATGATCAGAGAGAAGGCTTTTGCATCTTGGGATAACTCCTAATTTCTTGTTGCAAGAGAATCTAATTTTACTAAGATGCTCAGTCCAAGAGAGATCAGAAGAGAAACTAACTCCAAGTAGGCGCAGTGTATCAAATCGCGTTATTACCTCTCCTTTGAAGACGAAATCAGGATGATCCCTCATATTACGCGCCTTAGAAATTAGGAGCTCTTTTGTTTTTGATGTGTTAAAGCTTACAAGCCATGCAGCTGCCCACGCCTCAATTTTCACCAGGTCAGCCTGAAGCTCCTTGTGGGGTTCACTGGGATCTTCGTCCTTTGCGATTGATGTTTTTGTCGTTGTGTCATCCGCAAAGTGGTGAGGTTTTTTCCAAAGGTTGTCTCCTAGTTCGCTTATGAACACCAAGAAAAGAGTTGGCCAAATAATACTTCCTTGTGGTACTCCTGATAAAACTGGGTGTTCTTTTGATATGAAGCCATCGAAGACAACTTGCAACGATCGTTGACGAAGAAAGTCAGCAACCATGTCAAATAGTCGACCATGAATTCCATAGGCTTTCAGTTTACAAAGAAGTCCCTTGTGCCATACACGATCAAAGGCTTTTGCATTGTCAAAGGAGGGAAGGTGAATATCGTGTCCCTGAGAAAGGAGCTCAACCCACTCTTGATACTGGGCAGTCAGACAGTCTATCGTAGATCGTTTTCTGCGAAAACCGTATTGCGTGTCTGCCCACAACAGATATGAGTCAAGGTATTGGTAAAGGGTCTTATTAATGACGCTTTCATAAATTTTACCTACGCAGGACAGCAGACTTATTGAACGATATGATCCTACATTAGTAAGGTCAGACTCTGCCTTTGAAACAGGGATCGCATGAGCAGTTTTCCAGGCTTTTGGGAATAATCCCACTGCAAACATTTTCTATAGAGAGAGAGGCGAGAGGACCAGCAAGTTCAGGGGCACATCTTTTGACGATGAGATTGGGAATCGTCAGGTCCTGAAGCTTTGGTGACATCCAGCTGGCTTAGCGTTCTGAGCACCTTCCTAGTAGTTATGTTAACGCTGGTTATTTTCGCATCTGTTCGTGGCGGAAAGGGGGAGGGGGGAGACTCCGTCCTCATCAAGTTGGGGGACCTTTGAAAAGGCTTGTGCAAGAACATCTGCCTTTTCCTGGCCTGACTGGCCTGGCTTCTTTGACGCAATTTGAAAAGAATTTGGCCAACTTTAGGGCCCCTTATCTCCCACTCCCACCAAAAAAGTTTGATCCTTCTGACCCATTGATTTCTGAAAGTTTCGAGCTAATCGGACACCCAGGATCAAACATGCCCATCTTTCCACTAAAGAACCTATGTTTAAAAAAACGGGCAAATTTAAATATTTTACGGCCCTTGCCCTGCGGTTTGTGGGGATTATGCTATTCTCAGAGGTGAGTTTATTAGTTTTTTTGACTATTTCAAACATAATGACTATCTCAAAATTCTTATAAAAATTCTTATTCTGGATTTGGAAGACTCAAAACAACTCAAAGGCTGAGAAATTCGACAAAAATATAGACAATTTCATGGGAACAATTATTGATAATAAATTAAAATTCTTGTGATTTCGGAGGTAGACGGTGAGCCCTAAGGCTACCACTCTGTGTATATCCCTGGTAATTCCTCTCATTTTCCGAGTTCAGACGATAGTGTGGCATTTTTTCATTCGATTCTCTTTGGAAAGAATTGTAGTTTCTAGTGGGGACTAGACCCGCCTGGAGAGCTTTAGCTTATTCTTCTTCATCACTGTTTTGTTTATCAGTACGCGTACTATTGTAGGCCAATCCTGAAATCAAGAAAGTTCCATAAAGAGATTTTTCAAGTAAATGTCTAGTTTAAGGTTTATATCCCAATCATCAAGATTCAAATTTTCCGTTTGTGGTTTTCATTTCTACTATGAGAAGACCCACTTAAATTCATCAGCAGCTTATGGCAATATCACGAAATATATAACCACAAGGTGGGTAAGCCAAAATTGCGTAAAACTAATGTTGATTACGTAGGATGATTTAAGAAAACATGATATCATCTAAAAATTTCGTAAAAAGGTACGACACATTTTGATTGGGTCGCTAGTACATCTTTAACTTAAGGTACATGGGAATATTGCATCAGGTTTATCCATTTATGATAAAGTAAAATGATTCGATTTTGTCAATGTCCATAGGGTCGCTCACAGAGGAGGGGAGACAGTACACAAGGAGAAACACCTCAACAGCTTTCAATTAAAGGTTTTGTGATTTGTAATTGAATCCAAAGACAAATTTATGAGTTTGTTATTCTTAGATTTGTTCTGTGAAAAAGAGAAAATTTTAAATCTTTGAATCTATGTCAGGGTTGTTAAAAGTATAAACAAGAAGGACCGGGAGGCGCGGAGGAAACTTCCGCAAACAGCTGAAAATCGTATAGCAGAAAATATACCCCAGGTGTAGGGGCAAAGAAGGAAAACATACAAAACGATCAAGTACAAAGAGTTTTCTGCTTTTCATCATTTTATTAGCTAGAAAAATGCGTACTTATGCATTATAAGGTACCCACGAAAGAAGTCAAGTTTGGTTAATACTAATGAAATAAAATAAAATAGGATGAATATATAGTAGTTTAGAAACAAATTTGGGCCATTTGCACATTAGGGGGATGTGGGTAAAGCATAGCATATATTAAATACGGAACCTAACCTAACCTAGGTGCCTCCCCCCCCAAACCCCCAAAAAACAACAGTTTAGATATTGTAAACTCAATGAGAAACCACGCTTTGCAATCTATTTATCTCTTGCAAATACCCGTTGGACGGGTTTCCATTAGTATTTCCTTGTACAGTCTATAGCGGTGGATACCGCATAATGCATAGGTACCGAAAAATGCTTTCAAAAAAATATTTATCTCAAAGAAAAGTAATGAGTAATATAAAAACCTGAAACTAGCAGGTCATGGTTAAAGCGACACCTGCAACCAAGTCAAGAAATTTAGAAACTTTAACCTAGAGCCTAGAAATTTTAAGATAACCAATCAATGCTTCATGGATTAACACCACAAATAGGAGGTTTGAGCCTCCAGGTTTGATAAACAACAGCAAAGTGGTACTTTCCGCCGTTTTTGCCACAAAACCTTAATTTTTGTTCAAAGAGGACAAGCTGCCAAGGACTACAAATTCTACAAGAGCCAATAAGTTTTACGTGGCCTAAAACCCTGAAAAAGACGTATTAAGCCCCTCGTCTCGAAAATGAGGAAATAGGTTCATCTTTACTGAAACCTGATACCGTCAATTTGAAATTACAGACCCCCTGAAGCAGACGGAGTTCGAAAACGCATGACTATAGGGGTTTTTGCTGTATTTAGATAAAGTGTCAAAGAGACTGACAAATACATCGTGGTAATTAACCGTAAGTAAAAACAAAATCTTGCTATAATTGTAAGCATGGTAAGTTAGTTAGGTTTGAATTTTCTCTTGTAAGGTTTACAGGCTACCGGAAGGTCGCAAGATAATAGCTCAATGAAGAGCTAATACTTCTTATAAACTCATCTCGATAGCTTCTTTGTAAAGTGGCGCGATGCCACATAACACTTTTTGATGCCATATCTGAAGTTGAAAGGTTGGGAAGCATTATGAAGGTGCTATTGTAATTTCCAGGGTCAAACATCCTTAATAGGTTTGCAATCTACCCTCTTCCGTCCCCTTTAGTATGTGAAAACAAAAAAATTCGCATGTTGAAAAACAAACTACCTAATGAATAAAACGTCATTTATTTATTTTTATTTTAAAGAAAATAATCATATTTTTTATTGGCAAATTCTTGAAAACAGCGATAAAAATGTACCCCTCGGACTCTTTATTTACGTGACAGAAATGCATATAACTTATGCGAAAATTTAAGGGATGTAAGAAGTAAGAGCTATATTTAGGGAAAAGCTATAGGTAAGGTCTATATTTATACCCTTTAAAAAAATCACGTTGACTTCGTTAAATTCGCCGCAGAGATGATTTTGCAAGGGCATTCGGCTGAATATTGAAAAAAAGAGCAAACATTCATTAGAAAAACAAAGGATTTCTTACCGAAGAATAGTGCGAAGTGGAAACTTAAACGAAGACAATGTTTTTGCTTTGCCGAATATGCAAGATATTTCTATGAAAATAACTTATATACAATGGATCTTGATATTTTCCAGTATCTGTAGAGTTCTAAGCACTAGCACTTTACTGATAACCGAGCTTGCTTGGACTTTTAAAGAATTTAAATTGTATACTGAAAATTAAGAATATCATGCTCAGTATAGAGCTTTATAAATTAAAGTTTACGCTCACTCAAGTTTACGCTGTGTGAAACTCGAGAACAAACCGGTTTCTTCATTAGTTTCTTTCAGCTTAGCAAGAGACAAGACAAAGACAAGTGACAGAATAAATGGGAAATATATAATAAACTACTACTAACAACTCACGGCAGCACCAAGCCGCCTGAGGCCAACACAGCTACGCACGCTCCTCTTCCATCCCAGTCTATTCAAAGCTTCCCCTTTTACACCCTCCCAGGAAGCTCCCATTTCCCTTTATAGCCTTAGACAGTTGGCCAAAAAGGACAATCTTCTGCAATCTGTCATCCTTCATCCGCATAATGTACCCTAGGCACTTCAACCTTTCTCTCATTATAGCCCTAGAAAGCGGTATTGAACTCCATTTTTCGTACAGCCTACTGTTTGAAATACGATCAGTCAGCTGGGTACCTAGAATAAGCCGTAAGCAATTTTTCTGGAAAACATCTAACAAATCTTCATCCGCTTTTCGGAGCGCCCATGCTTCAGAGCCATATTTGAGCACTGTCATCACTGTAGCTTCTAATATTCTAATCCTGGTTTGCAGACTTATTTTCCTATTCTTCCAAACTTTTTTTTTAACTGTGAAAAAGCACCCCGAGCCTTGACTATTCAACTTTTAACATCTTCACTGCCCCCATCATCTTTACTAATGATGTTACCAAGGTAAGTGAAGTTGCCCACCTGATCAATCTTTTCGTTACCCAACGTCACCTTTTCATCTCCACTTATTCCTAGCCTCAGTGACTTAGTCTTCTTAGCATTAATTTTTAAACCTATTGTAGCACCCTGAACTCGCAAAATCTCTAAAAGTTCATTCATTTTACTCACACTTTCATCTAGGATGCTTAAATCATCAGCATAATCTAAGTCCAGGAAAATTTTTCTTCCCCATTTGATTCGGTGGTCTCCCATTGCCTTTCCTGTGCTCCTTGTGACAAATCCATCAAAATAATCCATATAAACGGGGATAGAACACAACCCTGCTAACTCCTGATTTTATGCATAACCAGGTGCTAACCTCATATAATATATTTGGTGGGGGTAAAGCATTTCGACAATTTGAAGTTAGAAAACAATTCTTACTTCATATTATGCAGAATAATCGCACCTAACACATTTTTCATGCAGGCCCGTTATACTTTACCCCCCCCCCACATGTACAAATATATACCCCAAATTTGTTTCTAAAGTATTGTATTTTCATCATATGTTGTTCATTAGGAATGAGCGTCAAAGAAACAGGTTCTAATTAAATGAAGCACTTGAGTGAGTGGCAAGTAATACACAAGCACCCTGAGATATAATAAAAAAAATGATCAAATGTCAAAATTTCACACGGGGTGGGTGGATCCAAAGGCCTCTCCTAGCTTACACATCTCGCCCGAACCAGACCTTCCCTTGTGAATCGTTCAAATTTTATTTATAATATTAGTGTGCTTTTTAGAGTGAAAATTAAGAGTTCAATTTTACCATTTTTCACGCTTAGGGAGGCAATTTCCATGTACATTTACACTTTTATTTTAGCTAATATACTATCGAACAAATCCCAGATAAATGTTTAGCTAAAAAAAATAAGAAAAAAAAAAGAAAAACTACCAGGTTTCAGCCTGGGCCCCTACGTCACAGCAGATATTCCTACATTTTTCACTAAAAAAAAAAAACAACTGAAATACTCGAGAGTTATCAATAGGCTGTACATAATTTTTTAACCTTTTAATGAACCCCTTACCTATTAAATAGACCCACCTCGGAGGTAACCTTTATTTCGAGTCGATAAATTACTTCGTATTACGTTAGTCATCATGGGAGCCTAGCGGCAATGTAACCTAAGAATCATCATTGGACAATCGGATTTCGAAATTAATTGCCAAGATTCAAAATTGAACAGCTTATCAGGTGGCATAACTAGTCTGTTTCTATATAGTAGATAGAAACGCTCCCACCAATCTTTTTTCATGCCATGGCTGAAGATGTAAAACAATGGATAAGATCATCCCCCTAAGATCGCACAAACTCCCCAGGAGACGTCTGAAACTGCGCTTGCATTAAATTCAACAGTCGTAAATCACTATTTATGACATGTTATTACGCTTTTTGGGAGAGGGGGTAAAGGCGGGCCCAAATACATTCAACTTTCATCTTTAGCAACCAGTTTTGAATCTGCTATCAGACGAGATATCCGATGAAAAAACGAATAAAAAGCAATTGTTAAGTGAAATAAGGAATTGAAGTGTTTTTCTGTGCGTAGTTTAAAATCAGCCTCTGGGATTTACACCCGTAAGCTAAATACCCTAAGCACATAGTTTCTATGCGGATAATAATAAGTACTTCCCGTTTTACAGCATAATAAACCAAAACTGAATGGATGAAAGTTTGGCATTAACGAACTCCGGAAACCGAAGGTGAGGAAATTCAATAGATAATAATTCTTATCACAAATCCCCTATTGCCACCTATCGCCTCCCCCTTTTAAAAACTAATAACTGTTCTAAATACTTGCAATGGGGCACCTTTGCTCTCTCTATACGTCATGGAACATTTTCTGTGGGATGGGAAAGTGCCAATTCAACGGGGGCTTACATGTAGTTCGCTAAACAGCAAGCTATGTGATACACGGAAACACTAGGTAAAAGTTTTTTGTCTGTTTTTGGATTACAGAGGCCCGCAGATTTTATATTCAACAGAATTGTGGTCAGTTCCGTTTTCTTTTTTCCAATGTTGTTTTGAATGATTTTCATAACAAAAAGGTTTCTATGTGAGATTTGGATGAAGTTGCTATTCAAAACCTTGTAAATCAGCGTTTTAGTGCTTTATAAAACGGTGTCTTTAATTACACTAAATCAATGATCTAAAAATACTTTTATAAGCATGCCACGAACAGCAAAGTTTATATATAGGTAATTTCCTAAATGGGAATTTCAGTCTTGGTTGTACTTTTTTTTTTAGCAAAAAACCAAAACGAAAACTGTCTGAATCAAATCAGTCAAGAACCAGGCCTAATCATCGTGCCTCGATTTTTTCCAGGCCTAAACACTGCTATTTCTAAAAAAAAAAAAAAATTAATCAGTAAAGCCACAATATTTTGTTAAAATGCAATTTTGTCATAAGCAATACTTACGGAGAGGAGTAAATTCGTAAAGACAAAACAAAGAATACCAATTATGTATGTTGTAATTGCATCTCCATGATTTTTTTTCTTATCGCTGGCAAGTACTGTTTAAGCTTGGATTCAGCAACGTCAAACTACGGAATTCAAGGGGAAAATGTTTTTCAAAACCAGGGGGGGGGTTGTTACTTTTCCAATTTTTTTCAACGAAATTACAAAAAAAGTATTTTTCCAATGACAATCCCCCCCCCCCAAAAAAAGGCATTTTAAAAGTCTAGTTGGGGGTGGGGCAAAAAATTAAGGGCAGCTGTGCCCCCCTCCTCCTTTGTGTGTCTTCCCAGCAGTATCTAATCTTTGTTTTATATATTGATTTTTGATTATGGAATCAGATCAGGTGCAGACCCCTCAAGAGCCAAAATAATTACAAAATGTCCATAGTTGTTACTATGACAAAAATTTAGGGATCCCTTCCCCCACATGGGATCAGATTGGGTATAAACTCCTAAAAGGCACAGCTAGAAAATTTGTTTTACCTCACACGGAATTTGGCTGAGACCCGACTATCCGATGGTCCCTTGTGCCAGATGTTCTGATGACATGGATTTTAAGACCCCCCCCCCCTCGCATAAAGATCATATGAGGTATTGACTCCTGAAATCAAATACTTAGGGGATTAATTCACGAAAATGTAAGGAGGGGGCAAAATGTATGTTTCAAATTCTTGGGGGACCAATTCGTCGCCTTTTATTTATTTATTTTTTTCAGTAGGTATATCAAAGAAAGGTATTTTTCAATGAAAATACCAAAAAAGGAGTATTTTTTAGTTTATAGGGGACGCAAAAAATCTAGGGGATATTTGCCCATTCTTACCTTACCCCCACAGTAATTTATGTACATGTACTAGCTTCCTGTGGGCGGGAACTAAAGGATGGACTGTCTCGCACGGCACCAAAGGACCGTGGGATCAAGGACGTATACAGGAATCTGGGGGGGGGGGGGCTCGCCTTCGGGATGACCCACAGTGTGGTCAAGGAGCCTCAGGTGATGTCTTTTGATAGTGAGTAAAAGTTCCTCTGATTGGCCACAGAAAGTAGTACAGTTAGGACTCTGGCTCAAGGATACCTCTTTTTTCCCTCTACCACAAAGTTCACACCAGGTCAGGATGCTCAATAGGCAAACTTAAGACACTAGCTTTTAGTTCCCACAAAGTTTGGTTGAATTCTATCCACCTTTTCTGGTTCATGCCTGGGTCATATTTAGGGAAACTTTCCCTTGCAGAAGATTAGATATGTCCGGACACCCAAAATCCCAATTAGGACACTTAGTCTTGCCTATCACATTGTTTGATTGAGACTGACAACCCCTTTGGGTAGACAAGCATTTTGGGACCTTCTCTCTTTGTTTAACATCTGGCTTATTCTGTTAGATATTCTAATAACAAGAATTTGGGCTCCCCTCCCCTTTCTATCTCCCAACAGAGGCTGGATAAGCAAGAACCTCAAAAGCCCTACCAGCTCTTAGTTTCCACCAGGTATGATCGAGATATAAAGATCCCTTCTTATAAACGTTCTGATATCAAGAATTTATGGATCCCCTCTCCCCTAAGAGGTTGTATCTGGGCACCCCAAAAACAGAACTATGACAGTAATTTTACTACCTAGCAAGTTTGGTTGATATCTGATTGTACAAATGACTTCGTTCTATAAACCCCTCTCCCTTCCTCACATATGTTGGATCGCATCTAGACTTGCCTCGAATTTTGAAGTTTGAAAATCCCTTCCTTTTTTGTTACCGAGCTAAATATCGCTGATCACGAGTCACGCTAAAAGACAGAAAGAAAAAAAAAATCGAAAGCAGAATTGTTGCTCCGCGACATAATTACTCGTAGTTATAACTGTCAGTTGCAGCGTCATGTTTTGAGCAGATAAGCATGTGAACTTTATAAGAAACTTTGTGAAACACGACCAACGTTAATCCTTATTATTAGTTTTAGCCAGATGTGGTTTTAGGGGAAATGGAGGGGGCACTTGACCCGGGCACAGAAATTTTAGGGGCACAAAATTTCAAATAAACAATCTAACGGTTGTAATCATTATGTAATTTCGAAATTGTATTTTTCTTAAAATACACTAGAGGGCTCAGTTAATAAATGACAGCAACTAATAAATTATTAACTAAGTAATAAAATAAAAGTTAACTAAAAAAATAAAAAACAGTTAACTAATAATAATTAAATAATTAATAAAAATAATAAAATCATTGAATTAAAGTAATTAACAATAATTTGAAAAATAAGTTAATAGTGAGTAAAAAATAAATGATTAATTAATTGATAAATTGAAAATAATATTGCTAATAAATGAAAATTTTGTAAAAATTTAGCCCATAATTTTTTTGAAGATTGGGGGGGGGGCTAATCAAGTTTTCGCCCTGGGTAGAAGAGAGGCTGGAACTCAATGCATTGATGTTTCTGTCAAGAATTAAACGACAAATTTCTAAAACGTTCGAAATTTTGTAGATTAGGGTCGTTAGATAGAGTGGCGTTATTTAGTATAAACTCTATGTGAACCTCAGTATTAGAAAAAATAATAATAATACAAAAATGCTGAATAAATACTTTTAAAAATTTGATCTAGTATGTTAATACTTTTCTGTATTAGTTAGTTCTTGTCGTTTAAGTAGCATTGTCAGATGGATTGGACAACAAATATTCCCATAGCAAAGAATCGTTTGATAAAACTAGATCTATCCTCCCTGACGCACAAAAATTTCTTTTAGTCATTGAATTAAATATAATATTTACGGATGATATCAATCCGAACGAAAACGTGGGTTTGATCAAAAATACTAAACTCGCAAAGAGAAGAAATCACTTTTGTGATCAACACACCTGTCTCCAAAAAACAAAATTGATACTGCTACACAGCCTAAGAAAAAAAAATTACAGACTTATGCTCAGATTGTTCACATCCGTCGATTTGGCAGTCATGTTTTTGCGATTACGAAAAAACTGACTGTTGCTCGTGTCTCGAAATGACAAGCAAAAGACAGTCTGACGTAGAGTGTTGAATTAACGCACAAATTATCAAGGAACCACAGGGGGGGGTGTAAGTGGCTGCTCACTGAACGACTATACAAAGGGTATAAAAAATTTTATATCCTTTATGGCTAGAAAAAATTGGTACTTGGGCATTATATGGGCCTTTCTAAAAAGTCAAGTTTGGTTAATGCTAATGGAACAAAATAAAATAGGATGAATATATAACAGTTTATAAACAAATTTGGGCTATATATTTGCACACTAGGGGTGGGGATAAAGCATAGCATATATTAAATACCTAACATAACCTAACCTAGGTACCTCCCCCCTCCTAAGCTCAGAAAAACAATAGTTTAAATATCGTATACGCAATGAAAACCACGCTATCATTTATTACTCTATAGCGGTTAACCCGTCAAAAACGGGTTTTTCGTGACTGGTTTCCTTGTAAAGGCCCATATAGTGCCCAAGTACCAAAAAATTAATCAGTTGGTAAATTATTTGACATTTATTTGGCAAAACATATTCGTTTATGTTTCATCCAAAGTCAGATTAAGCAAAACTCAAGCCACAAACTCAACTTATAAAACATAAAATTCAACCCTGCAAAGGATCATAGGAACTTTTCGTCGACGACAAATTTCAAAAGAAACCAACATGATCAGATCAGTCAAAAAAGGAAAAAAAGCAAAGAAATTGGGAGATATTTTGTGCCGATCATCATGTATGTCATCAGTGATAAATTAAAATTAATAAAGCCTGAATTAATTATGTAAAATGATCAGTCATTTAAAAGTTATCATATACAAAATTCAAATTTTTATGAGTTGCATTCTTAAGAAAATAATAAAAAAAAAAACAGAGTTTCTTTTGATGATTTAAAGAGTAAAGTTGAAATTTAAAACTAACAAAAATTACTGCTTCACGGTTTATAAAACCTATTTCTGAAAAACTCGTAATAATTTTGTCTCCGGATTATTGGGGGGCAGCTGTCGCCCCGCTAAATGACGCCACTGGGCATAGAAGCATTAAAATCCTCAAGTGGCCTGCAGAAAATAAAAGATCTTAATTTTTACTATTAGCTAAAACCGCTGCTTTCCTTTTTGAACGTGTCCCACTATCAGAGCCAACATTTGAGTGTGGTATGCTTTTTATATAATTTTGATTAATATTTCTGTAACCTATCATAAACCTAATTAATTGATAAGCCCCCAGGTTTCTATTCTTGGCTGAATCTGCAAATCCATAATTCTTATTTTTAAGACCTCACAAAATTTCTCAACTGAATCAGTATTCTTAGAGATCATGCGAGTATAATCGAATTGTACGAAATGGGAGGGGACAGTAAAATATGTTCAGGAAGTACCGACTCGCAATTTTCGGGGTCTTGATATCTTATTAAGGGCATTGCTGTTCTATAAACCCCGAAATTAAGGAAGGAAAGTGAATTAAGGAGGCAAAGGCTCAAATGAGCGGATATATATATATATATATATATATATACACACACACACACACACACATATATATATATATATATATATATATATATATATATATATATATATATATATATATATATATATATATATATATATATATATATATATATATATATATATATATATATATATATATATATATATATATATATGTATATATACTTATAAGAGCTAAACTAGATCAATTTAACCAAACAGCTAAACTGATCAAGCCAGGAGCCGAGAAATATCGACAGAATATTTTTTGAACCATGAGAATGGATATAGACTATAGCGAGCGGAAGGAGGTGACAAAAATCAGAGGCCTAATGTAAGCAAAAAGGCCGATATGTATATATATATATATATATATATATATATATATATATATATATATATATATATATATATATATATATATATATATATATATATATATATATATATATATATATATATATATATATATATATATATATATATATATATATATATATATATGTATATATATATATATATATATATATATATATATATATATATATATATATATATATATGTATGTATATATACTTATAAGAGCTAAACTAGATCAATTTAACCAAACAGCTAAACTGATCAAGCCAGGAGCCGAGAAATATCGACAGAATATTTTTGAACCATGAGAATGGATATAGACTATAGCGAGCGGAAGGAGGTGACAAAAATCGAGGCCTAATGTAAGCAAAAGGCCGAGCACATTAGTTGCTTCAGCCATAGGTCGTGGACTTTTGTTGCCACTATCCGCTCTCTTTGCCCGAATCCTGTCGGCAGCTGGGCGCTGTCGCGCATTTCTGTTGCCTACTTCAGCTCATTTTTCTTATCTGCTGCTCGAGCTTTTGGCTCTCGTGAATTGCCGTTGCTTCATAGGGCCTCTGATCCTTGCAAACATACTATCACTTCAATTGGACTGTGCTCGGACCTTTTGACCCCGAGTGACATAATTATGAAGACAACCAAAGTCGAGATACGGTCTGTAGTCTCTAATAGGCGCAAGAGTATTCTAGTAAGTACGTTTCAAACAGTCCGTGGTAACGTAGTAACTGTAACTACGTGGTAACTACGTTACTACGTAGTAACATGGTAACTGCAAGTAAGGAGCGACCCGGCTCAATAGTAACCGAAACTCTAAAAAACGAAATTTTGATACCAATAGATACATCAAAAGAATCAAATTTTTATGCTGATTTCAAATATATTAGTTTCAGCAAGTTTAGTCGTACTCATTAAAAGTTACGTGCGTGATAGAATTACCTTATTTTCGAAAAAGGGGGAAAGCAACCCTAAAAGTCATATAATCTTAATGAAAATTACACCATCAGATTTAGCGTATCAAAGAACCTTTGGGTAAAGGTTTCAAGCTCCTATCTGCAAAAATGTGGAATTTTGTATTTTTTGCCAGAAGAAAGATCACGGACGCGTGTTTATTTGTTTATCTTCTGTTTCTTTTCCCCAGGGGTGATCGTATCGACCCATTGATCCTAAAATATCACAGGAGGGCTCATTTGAACGGAAATTAAAAGTTCTAGTGACTTTTTTAAGTGATAAAAAATATGGAGGGCAACAAAGCCCCCTCCCACGCTCATTTTTTCCCAAAGTTACCCAATCAAAATTTTGAGATAGCCATTTTGTTCAGCATGGTCGAAAATATAGTAACCATGTCTTCGAGGATAGTTTAATCCACCACAGTCCCCAGGGGGAGGTCTGTAAGTTATGAACTTTGCCCAATGTTTAAATTTAGGCCTAGTATTGGTTATTGGGAAGCATACAGACGTTTTCAGGGGGATTTTTTCTGGTAGCGGGGGAGGTTGGGTCGGGGATTACATGGGAGGATCTTACCGCGGAGGAGGTTTTCATGGAGGAAGGGACGTTGCTATGAAGGGGGCGCCAAATTTCCCAGCATTATTTAAACAAACGATCAAAAATTAAATTAAAAAAACAAGTTTTTCAACTGAAAGCAAGGAGCAACATCAAAACTTAAAAGGAACAGAAATCATTACATATATGATTGGGTTCGCCTAGTCAATACCTCGCTCTATACAATAAAGTTTTTTTAGTCATTTCATAAGAGCTATTTATTCTAAATAACAGCTTTTGTGATTAAGCGGTCTTTCTTAAAGAATTGGAACAAAATTCGAATTTTAGCATAAAGAGCGATGTATTGACTAGGGGGCGAACCCCCTAATATACGTAATAAAAACATCGAATATAGAAGTTCGTTACGTAAGTTAATTAGTAAGTTACGTATATTTATTACTAATAAAAAGTTTGTAAATGAAATATAAACAACTTTCAAGAAAGCCATTTAACCCAAAAAAAGTAAAATTAACATAGAATTTTTAAAAATCAATCGCGAAAACCCAAGGCATCCACTATAGAGTAGGCAATGATAAAGCCCGTTTTTGACGTGTTAACCGCTATAGAGTAGGCAATGATCGTATGGTTTTCATCGCGTATACGATATTAAACTGTGGTTGTTTGGGGTTTAGAGGGGGGGGGAAGGTACCTAGGTCAGGTTAGGTTACGTATTTAATTTATGCTATGCTTTACCCTCACTCCCACCTCTAATGTGCAAATATATAGCCCAAATTTGTTTCTAAACTTTTATATATTCATTCTATTTTGTTCTATTTCATTGGTATTAACCAAACTAGCAGTATATAAAAGAGTCCGTTTAGCATAGGAGTACCAAAAAAGTATTTGTCAATTTCAACAAGCAGTGCCCAAGACTTTAAGAAAATTTAGCATTTCAGTGGGTCCTGGGCCCCTCCCTTTTAAACGTCCCGGAATTTCTTTCATCAAGATGCCCAAATAAAAAAACAACAATTTATTTTTGCTCTTTCTTAATCCTCCCAGCAGTTTCGAAATAAATAAGACAACAATCTTTTTTTGTCCAATAAGACGAACATATTTTGCCTCAATCACTACCGAATATTAGCTCAGGTACAAATCCCTTGTCCCCGTTTCACACAATTCCTAAATTTCAAGATGGGGTGGTACCTCCGTTACACCTGTTTGTGTGTATGCTTATAGCGGTCGAATGGGGACATTCCCCTTTGGCGTCGTCACAATCATTCAATGTTCAATTCAGTCTGTTGCATCAATTGCGGTGGGAATGTAGTAATGGTGTTAAAGCTATTCAAAGACTTGAATGACTCAGGTAGGCCTTTTTTTGTAAACAGGTGTCTGGTTGGATTTGCTCTTAATAATAGGCCCATTATACTGTATTCAAGTAAGGATTTTATGGATATATTTTTGGCGGAAGAAGGAAGAGAACTAATCATTTCTAAATAAAGATTCGTAATTTAAATAAAATTTAGCTGGCATACCATAGCCTATTGGTAAAGAGTCTTGTGTATGGCCTTTTCTGAACACTAGGCTATAATAGCAGAAGAGGATAAAGTTATCTGTATTCAGATATCTTCAATATATATAAAAGATGAACACACAAATCCATTTGCCTTTTAATACTAATCCCAAATAGGCTATACTAATTGCTACCCACGCAAATGCCCCCCCCCTAAAGAGGCCAGATACAGCCATGGGCTATAAATAAAACTTTGCTGATCTTTTTCAGATTGGCTTAATTTGGTGTTTTGAACCAAGTGTTGGTGAGGAATAGGCACAAAAAATGATGCAAACCAATAAATTAAGCAAAGTTTTATATATGGGCTAGCCCATGTTAGAGATAATCCTGGCCTTATTTAGGGGCTGGGCTGGCGTTTTTGTAGTGGTTAGTAGGATATGGAATGAGAGCTAAAAGGCGCATCGGTGGGTATGTTCATCTTATCGATCTATCGAAGTTATCTAAACATCGATAAATTTACCAAAAAGACTAGTAACTGATCATTTGATTCTCTTTTCGGTAAATTTTTGGCAGTTCATTTCAACCTAATCTAACCTAGGTACCTCCCCCCTCCCTAAACCCCAAAAAACAATAGCCTAGTTTAAATATTGTAAACGTATTGAGAAATCACGCTTTGCGATCCATTTCTCTATTGCAAATACCCGTTTGACCGGTTTCCTTTAATATTTCCCGATACAGTATATAGCGGTGTAAAACATATAATGCATAATTACAGGGGGTGGGGATGGGTAAATCTGAATTTCCGATAGAAGCGATTATTATATTCGTAAAGAGCATAACAAAAGGCATCGAGTGGTATGTTCACTTTATTCGTAAGTCCATAATATGAACTACCAAAAATTTACCCTCTTTTCAACACTGTTTCGAAATATAATTGTCGTTACCTTGATGATTGAATTCCTACCCCCCCCCCCCGTGATTGGGCCAGATATAACGTAAGGCTATGTGTAAAACTGCTGATTCTGTGGGTTTGCATTTGTAGTTGTTTCTCACTAATAACTAGTTCATAATGCAAGATAATACAAATTCGAAAAAAATATAATAAAATCAGTTAAGTTTTTATATAGACAGTGTTGAAGGGGGAATTGGTACTGTCGTAGGCTATTACCTGTAACCCACGCGAGAAGTGAAGTTTGATTAATGCTAATTAAATAAAACAAAATAGGATAAAAATATAATAGTTTAGAAACAAATTTCGGCTATGTATTTGCACATCACGGGAGTGGGGGGCGGGTAAAGCATAGCATATGTTAAATACCTAACCTAGTTACCTTAGTTGCCCCTAAACCCCAAAAAACAAAAGTTTAAACATTGTAAACGCAGTTATAAATCACTTTTTGCAATCATCAGCATAGGAATTGTCCGTTGAAACCTGTTTGACTAGTTTCTTTAGCATGTTCGCTGTACAATATCGCGCGTGTGTTACAGATAATACAACAGTACCGGGGAATCGAATGGTTCTACGGTACTCTTTCTTTGTATAATAATGTTTAGCAGTTAAGAAGAGGTTCACAAGAGCTATTCTAATTTGCATTATGAATCAACTGTTGATGGGAAGTGACTAAAAGAAGTAATACAAATTACTAAAACCAGCACTTTGGGGGGGGGGGGAAACTCACGGTATAGAATAGAAATCAGAAAGCAAAAGTACACCGTTGGACTGCCGGTTTTATGATATTTCCAAATGAAATGATCGCTGCTGTTGCAATTGCGTCCCAGCCCCCCTTCCCTAATTGGGGCCACATTTAGCTCTAGGGGATATGCAGAAGTTTGCTTATTTTGTAGGTTTGCATCACAGTTTATATAATTAGCAGTATGATCATCCTCTATCTCACCCATTATAAAAACCCGGACCGGTATATTCTGTCTACTGTGGTTTGCATTATCCTTTCGTGTGCGTCTTATCAGCAGTTGGCTCATAATGTCAAATTAAGCCAATTGGAAACAAAAACAATAAAATCAGCAAACGTTTGTATACAGTCTGTGGTTATATCCAGTCATTAGGGGGGGGGGCGGCTTGGATGCAGTAAAACTGGAAGTGACTGAAAATCCAATTAACAGACATTTTCTGAATCTTATCAAGTAGGAATTTGTTATTGTAGTGTTTAGTTTAGAAGAGACTATTTATAAGTTAAGTTTGGCTTAGAGTCAGTTTTTTGTAGAGCTTTCGCAGTGGCACGCAAAAAATAACCCGTTAAGTTTTTCAAATTACTGATACCTTTTCATCCTAGAAGGTACTCTTTCACACAGAATCCCATATATGTGTGTGAAACAGGTAATGCAAACTCCCCCCCACCCCACAAAAAAAGAAAGAAAAAAAACTACTAGGCCAAACACATTTTTGAAGTTGAAACCATATTTTCTTTGGGCAGTTTAATGACAGAAGTCAATGTGAAAGTCTTGACAATGGACTGTGGAAGCACATTCCCATCGTAGATTTTGGTGGAGTAGGTTTCAGCATTTGATCGGGATTTCATTTTAAGAGGCTTTTTGTGGTCTTGGAAAGCTGTTACTACACCAGTAAAATTTTCAGGAAAGGATTTCTAGCCCAAACTAAGAGAAGACATTTGAAGTAACCACCTTCGTCCTTTCCTCCCTCAGGGCCAGAACTTTTCATGAACTTGGATCTGATTTAGGGGTCCACCCTGAAATGTGCGTTTTGGAAGGTGCTATTATTCTTGTACATTCATTCCCTCCCTATCTGTAAGGTTCGAAAGATTGTATGAAAATCAGTCCTTAGGGAAGGGGTGGAGGCAAGAGCTAAAAAAAAGTTACTTGTGTCCTAACTTGGACTGTAGGTCCTTTCCTGAAAGCTCAATTCGCCTAGATCAGCCGCTTTCCAAGATAGCGAAAAATCCTAAATTCTTTCACCCCAAATCCTAAATGGTCTGTGTGGGTGTGTGTGTTTGTATGAAGTCCTGGGAACTGTCTTGTCATGGCCTAACGTACGGGAGAAGCAGACGGTACTCGTACTGGTAGTACCGGTTTGAACAAAGCAAGAGCTAAACACGAGGACCGAATGCCAAAGGAAACTGAATAAGGGATAAAAAGCCCATGAAGTTGCCTTTTGCTAGTTTGTTCAAAAAGCCCCTAACATGATACTCCCGTGATGGTAAGACAGTTATCCTTATTTATCATGTTATTATAAAATCAAAGACTGACAGAATCGATACAGGCCAACAGGATACATGGGAGTGTTGTTATTGACGTTAAAAGCAAAGATCAAAGTTCAGAGTTCGCTCATTCAACATATGATTTGAACAAAAAAGGAAAAATTACCATCATAGTCAGAGCAAGCCACTATGACCTGGAATGCAGGGAGAGGTGACAGAGAGAGAGAAAAGACAATGCAATGAAAAATACACACTAAAACAAAAATATCAGTGAACCAGCATTCACTAATCATTACCCACGAGCCACATTGAGGTGCCATGTGTAATAAACATTTCCAACTTATCTTTTATCCTGGCCCAAAAACATCCATCCCATGAAGGTCACGATAATGATAAATAAATACGGAAACACTAATACAAAAGAACAATAAACAAAGAAATGGAAAAAGAAAAAGCTATCACTTAGAAATCAATATTGTTTTACAATTTTTTGTAAGGTATCAAACAAGTGACACTCTTTAGCTGATTCAGGCTGAATATTCCAGGCAGCAAAACAGACAGACATGGGGTTGGAGTCTGATCTGACTAAATTCCCATGTAGTAGTATCCAGGGTCAATTTAAAGCTGAAATATAGGTAGATTAATGACTTAGCAGGTAGTTATAACGCTGATAGGTAGCCTACATATGTAGCACAAGGATGACGGATGTAGTAAAGAAATAGAAAGCAGAATTATTCCGAAAATAGGAAAATATGTTTTATAACTAAGATTAAATTGTCTAATGATATTTTTAAATTTGATAATTTAGATGATAAATGATATGTTTCCAAAAAATCATGCCTTTTGTCAGTCAAGGTGGGCTCACACGAAGCGAAGGACGTTCTCGAGTGCGGTGGAAGATTTAATAAGAAAGGTCTAAAAGGAAGCATGATTTCATGGGAGGGATTGAACACTATCGTTCTAAACGGAATGAGATGGAGGATGAGCATATGCAGCTTTGTTGGGCTTAGGTGACTGATTGTTGCTATGAATTATCAGTAGCAGTGCTACTGTAGGTTACACAGCCTTCCCTGAGGCCAAGAAGTTTGTAGAATGTGTGCTAGAAAAAAGGTGAAGATTCCCTTAAAACTGGGTTTCCTCGCCACGATTTTTTCTTGGCTCACCTCCCCCGAGAGTAAAATCAAAATTGTGTCTGGTTGAAAGAATCCTCCTATTTCTTTACTGCAAGATTTTGTTTTATATTCTCTTCTTTTCTCTCAAAAGTCTCATTTTAAGTTTTCTCGTGTCTTCGCAAACAGCTTTTCCAGGGCCAATGTTTCTAGACTTCAAAATATTCATTGTCTTCTGGTCCATTCCCTCCTCCATGTGACGTTTCCCTATTTCGTCGTCGCGTATTTTCAGTTGAAAATTTATTAGTAATAATTACACCACTAGCGTGGTTTTAAAATTTTAGGCGAAATTTCGTAATGTTGGAATTATCATCAATGAGTTTATAAGCAACTTCATTTGGCACATTTTCTTATCCTCGGGGGAATTTACCGTTTATTTACTTGGGTATCTTGTTACCTTATAGATTGCAGGGATTAATAGTATTTTGTGCGCTAATGAAGCTTACCCGGACGAGATTATGCAGCGCCAGTTGTTCTATATACCAAACTCGGCGCTCAACTACGGTCATCAATTCTGGGGGTGCCAAAATCAAAATGTTTTCCTGTTTATTTTTCCAAAATAATCTCATTACGCAAGTTTTTGATTCGTAGTTTAATTGTCAAGTGTTGTTATATATTATACCTAGAAACTTTGTAGGCTCCTAGAATTTCAAAACAATCATTTCGATATATTTATACTTATCAGTTGGGCCCAATAAATCATACATACAAAATCTTACACAGTTTTATGTAATCAGAAAAAAAGAAAGAAGTTCCTCATGGAAGTAAAGAGCGAGTTTAAAATTTTAAACGAACAGACATTACTCTATATACCACTGGCCAGCTCTCTATGATGAAGTATCACCTGTACTTTAATAGTAATAATTTATGCAGGCAAACATGTGTTTTTTATGCTATTAATAGGGGATGATTGGGATGAATGTCTTGAAAGAAAGTATGTAAATAGAACATTGTCGTCAGTAAGTGACTGCATTAATTACATATAAAAAGTTTTAGTAAAAAACAACTTAAACTTTGTCTTAAGAATGGGAGTTCGGCAAAGCATAGTATATATTAAATATGTAACCTAACCTATCCTAGGTACCTCTTTCCCCCCCCCCCCCCAAAAAAAAAACACAAAAAAACAACACTTTAAATATCGCATACGCAATTAAAACCACGCTGTACATTGTATCTCTCTACAGCAGTCTTGTATCATCCCGGTGTCGAGTTTGAGATATAAAATGAGTCCAGCTAATAGAAGAATACCCATAATTCTTTATTGTATTTTCCACAATTCTGTTACTAAAGTATTATATTTTCATCAGATTTTGGTTTATTTCATTTATTAACATAACTTCACTTCTTCAGTGTGGTCGATATATCATACGGTCAGGTACCTGTATTTTGCAAAAATTGTTAACAAAATTGTATGAAATATGTGCATTGGGTTTTGACCTTCCCTTTGAGTATTTCCCTTTGATTCAAACTTGGTCTAAAAATACACATTTTAAAATTCAAACATCCCTTCTCCCTCATCCCTGAAAATGGTATAGCATCCCTATTGAAAACTGATGTGCAATTGTACGCTACTGTGTCTACATAAGTGTCCCTACACACAAATAAAGCGTTCAAATCATCGTCGGTAATATCTGTTCATTTTATATAGACTGTATTATACTTTGGGACGAAAAGTTTAATGATTTGGAAGCATGTCTCTGAAATCTGGAAGATTTTATATAATATCCTTCATCTTTATTAATTTTTTTTTTAGATACTATTAAAATCTTGCTGTCTCAGACTTTTCACTCGAAAGCGCTTTGGCCATGTTCGGGCCAGAATTGATATTTCGAAAAAAAAGGAAAAATGCGATCTAATTTGTTGCTTTTAGAGATAAATACTACAACTCTACCTTTTCATTCCTTTTAGGAAAAAAACAGAATCTCTTTTTGTAGGAGACTGAAACGTATCTTGGGGGGGGGGGGGGTTCAGACCTCTTGAATTTGATGGTGCAGTCTTTATCCAGGTTGGAACCCTTTTTTGGGGTGATTCATTTTAAATTTTATTCATTCCACAGAACTATGATAAAATCAGTGATTTGATTAAATTACTTTAGAATGTTAGGTATTTGATAAAATCCCTGGTTTTACCACTGCTCTGCGACATACTTTGTTTTCAACATTCCACTTTTTCATTCCGTTTGTTCATGAGCAGTTTGATAACCAAAAGCAAGTTCTTCAGCTCTAAGCATAAATCTTCAAGTCTGTGTCTTAAAATTTACCTTTCTGGACCCTTCATTGGGTGGAATAGACCAAATAAGGCAATTTATTTTTAACCAACGGTTTTACCAACGGCATTCAATCGATAAGTTTAATAATCAAGATTTTGAATATAGACTATAAACAGATAATTTTTAGTAGCCTACATTTCAGATAAGATATACAATTTATAAGTATTCCAGAAAAATAATGACCAAGGTCTAGAGACTAAGAATGTCGTTCTTTAAGAAATTGATTTTCTTTCTTTTCTTGGTGGTGGACCCAGCGTTATAATTATTTCTCCTTGCTCTTTCTCCCCTGCTAAGCACCCATATTTCTTCCCCTATTCTGGATCGATTGCTCCTTGGGAGATGCCCCCCTGTATGCCGTCATTTCATCCTTGAGTATAAACAAAATTCCCCACCACAGCGTGAGGGACCTTCAAGAATATTATCTCCTAGGGCGTGTTCCCAAAATAGGGGGTCTGAGACGCTTCAAATCTTTGAAAATTAAAGACTATTCTCCGTTCTGCCGCGGTCATTAAAAAAGTGTTAAGCTGCAACATATCGCGTCAAAAAACTCGCCTTCGTTTGACAAAGCAGGTAGAAAGTAAAAAGGATTGCTTTAAGTTAGTGTTTCCCAAACTGTTAACTTATGTCAAAAGTCGTTTCTCTTTATATAGTTTTTGTACCGCTGAGTATCCCTCGTAAAAAAAAAAAAATGGATGTATTTCAATAACAACCAAAATATATTTTTTTTCAGTGAAAGCTCGGTATTAGTATCTTTTATTTATTTATTTCCTTAAGAATCAAAGAGTATAAACGATAGGTAAATAAAGAGTTATGACTTACGCTTGTTTTTATTATTCTTTTTCTTTATTTACGAAGTAACTAGTGTTTTTAGTCGGTAGTGTCAATTCGTGAAAATTTAGGGGGGGGGGGAGGGGGCATATATATGTTTCACAATCTAGGGGGGGGCGGAAACATATATATATATATATATATATATATATATATATATATATATATATATATATATATATATATATATATATATATTGATGACGACTTTGCATGGATTTGGACATTTCTATTTGGTTGATGGTTCGGTTATACTGTTTGGTCTTTTTTTTTTTTTTTGCCAAGTAATTACCTCTTAAACATTATATATATATATATATATATATATATATATATATATATATATATATATATATATATATATATATATATATATATATATATATATATATATGTGGAGTCACCATAAAAAGCCGATTTTCTTATGCATGTATCGTTATAAAAACTGCTTTTTTTTTTAATTCGGTTACTATTAGCCCTGATCCCTCCTTACTGACGAGTCGTTTGATGTAGCTAGGGGACACAGTGGGAGAAGGCAAAATACCCCCCCCCCCCCAAAAATTTTATTATTATTTATCGTTGTCATTTTTTTTGGGGGGGGAGGTAAGGATGGCTGGTAGTAATTGTGTATGTAGGGTTTTGCAAAGGGTGATGTCTGCCCATACAAGTTTTATAAACCTCGGGTTTTGTTGTTAATGTATTTTATTTCTTTTAATAGAACCCTTTTTTCTCTCTTCTCTCTATAAATTACTACCGTCATTAACTGTACTGAATGGAAACCTTGCAGTGACCGAGGTGGCTGATTACTGGCAGCCCCTCGGTCAATCCGCCCAAATTATCCTTATTTAAAGATTGCAGTCTGGACCGAAAAACATTGCAGATCGAGGGGGTGCCCAGTTTCAGAAATCACGTACACCAGTTGGCTCGTGCGAAGCGTAACGGAAGTGTGGCAGAAACAGTGCCAAGCGTGGTGGGACTCTGCGGCAAACATGGCGTCCTGAGATGTGCGCCTGGTGGTAAAAAGTAGGCACTCCCTCGTAGCAGACTAAAAGGTCGAGCAAGCTCAGTTTAAGGGATGGGGCGTAACAGACAAGTGAGCAGGAATTCACTGCGGGGTGGAGCTCAGCAAATCTCCCTTAAAAAGCGTAAATTAGCCGAAGAATAAAATCTTGACAATTATGCGAGGGGAGAGTTCGGGCTCAATTCCCCCAACCTCCTTGCTAATATACCGGGGGTGCAAATGCTTACCTATCGGAAAAATTACATCACTCGTGAATTAACACAGTCAATTATCTTCATGAGCGTGTTCCAAAAATGGGGGGTGTGAGATGCTTCAAAATCATTGAGAATGAAAACCTATTTTACGTTGATGTCATTGCCCTTGCCTCGAAGGCCAACTCTTACTGCAAGTGGATTGAAACAGCTGGAAGAACAATTGTGTCTCGTTATGGTCGAAGTATCGCACGGCTCGGTTGTCTTAGTATGAAAAAGTAATATGCTATGAGCAATATTCTTAAAAGGTCGGGGGTAGACACTCTAAACCACAGACTGTTGGGGAGCGAAATTTTCGCTTAATCAGTAACGTGTGAAATATAAGCCTCTCCCACAGAGATATTGTCATAGTTATTGCGATTGAAACAATTCAAAGTTACCTTTTTATGCCGTATTTGACGCAGCAAAAATATAAATGTTTAAGAGAGTGAATGCTTGTCAAAATACAATATTATTTACTTAAAAAATATTTATGATAGGAGATACATGATAACCAAGCAGAAAAATGCCGACATAGAAATAAACACAGTCTAAGAAACTTGCTAAACTATGTACGAGGTAATACTACATGTCCAAATTATTTCACAATTATACATAATCTTGGTAGGCTATGTATCAAATGAGAAAAAAAGCTAAGTCTTTCCAAATGAAAGCAAAGAGGACGTTAAAAAGAGAACCTACGCTCTTTACGCTCAAGTTTCAGTATATATTCGACAGGTTACTAATTATGATCTAAATAAAGCACAAGTTAAGTTTAATTTCAGATTTGAGGGGAGGGGCTGGAAGGTGGCAGCCCTGTCGTATAATGGCTAATCCTGTTCATTTTAAGTCTTTGTTCCCCCTTGCTTTCATCTGGGAAGAATGTTTTCTTCTTTTTAATATATTTTTTCCCATTTTCCATATTCTATTCAGGATAAATGTAAAGCATGCGGTTACAACCTCAAGTCCCCTTGCTTACACTTAAGTTTAATTTCTGCCTAAGAATGCTTCCAAAAGAAAAACCACACTTGGAAATGGTGCACTCTTAAATTTTTCTTGGTGGGTTGGTCTGAAATACCCCAAAAAGGATTTTTTTTTTGCATTTTGTGATATCTGCATTTCCCTAGGATGGGGTAGGGGATGTTTCTTGGGCATATATTGCTCCTCGGGGACCTTTTCCATACTTGTACAGGAAAGCATATGAACGGTATCTTTTCATTCATACTAACAGTATTTCTGCAAGCTCTCACCCCCTCAATGTCCATATTGCGCGCTTAGTCGAAATGTATTCTTCCAAATGAAGCAAAGTTTGGGGATAAATATTCGCTCCATGTTGAGAAAGAAACTCATGGTAATTTGGGACTAAAAATGTTTTTTCGGGGGTGGGGGAGGGGTGGAGGCGCCCTCTAAAGATCTAGAGACCTTTCCCCAAGCATTTTATGCAAGTAGGTATTGCAGTATACTCGTTAGTAATACTGCATATACATTCTATATAATATTTGATTATATATATATATATATATATATATATATATATATATATATATATATATATATATATATATATATATATATATATATATATATATATATATATATATATATATATATATATATATATATATATGTATGTATATATATATATATATATATATATATATATATATATATATATATATATATATATATATATATATATATATATATATATATATATATATATATATATATATATATATATATATATATATATATATATATATATATATATATATATATATATATATATATATATATATATATATATATATATATATATATATATATATATATATATATATATATATAAATAAATATATATATATATATATATATATATATATATATATATATATATATATATATATATATATATATCATTTTGTCACTAAAGTCACTTTTTTCGACGTTTCTTACCTAATTTTTTTGTTGAAACAGTATGTTATAATTGACTGTCGACTGTGGCATAATTCATAAAAAAGTAAGTCTTTTTTTGATAGTTTGGACTTTATTTCAACACGCACGATGTCTATGGCTGTGATAAACGTGGTTAGTTTGTGTGTGTGTTAAAATCTAGGCTCTTGCAAATAAGATGATTGATTAAATTAGTTCTACCGTACCATAACTGCCCATGGTTCTTTTCAGGCCGTTAGTTCACTTAGCATCCATTCTTGCCTGGTTGCTTAGCAAATGGACAGTTAGGCCGAGATTCTTTCTGTATGTTTTCAGTGTTAGCCAGTTTCTTTGATTTTAGACCATTTCTTGCAAAAGGCTTGCCTGCCCAAAGGTCTGAGGACGTCAAAATGTAAGATTAAATTCGTGTTTTTATTGGTTTTTCAGTTTGTATTTGTATTAGCTTTATGTGTTTTTGAATTCCGTCCTAAAACCCATTCTTATTTCAGGTCGCTGTAAATAATGGGCAAGATAAAATTTTTGGAGAGCTGGCTCAGTAGGGAAGACGGCGCTGGGCATAAAGTGAAAGAGTGGTGCACAAAAGGGAGTGACAATGACAGCTCGTTCTATTGTAAAGTTTGTAAAAAGACTCTCAGCTGCCAGAAAGGGTTCCAGGCCCTTCTTCAACATGCAGCCGCACAAGATCACAAAAAGAATGCTTCTGTCATGTTAAACCAGCGTCAGTTGAGAATCGCTGCATCAGCTCCAACCAGAAACCACCCAAACTCACAGAGTGACGATAGCGTACCATAAAAGAATCTGGAAATGCTCTGCAAGCGAGATGCAGCGTCAAGGGCGGAGATAGTTCGGGTTTTAAAGACTATTGCTAGTTCTTTTGCTGCAGCTTCGTGTGTTCATATTGCCGAGGTGTTCCGAACAATGTTCCCCGATGCTGTACCAGAAGGCTTCTCGTTAAATGCTAAAAAAATGACATACTTGTTGACGGAGGCTATTTATCCGTACTTTCGAGAAATTCTCATCGAAGACATCCAGAAATCTGACTTTATGCTGGAATAGGATGAAACAACAAACAACGGTGGGGTAAAGGAGCTTCAAATAAGAGTTCGATACTGGTCAAAAGAGCAGAAACAAGTGGTTATTTGGCATCTTCGGACATATTATATGGGACATGCAACCAGTGAAGATCTGAGTAAGAAAATCCTGCAGAGTATTGAAGATGAAGGACTTTCATTTGAGAGATTGCTGATGCTTGCAAGTGATGGCCCAGCTGTCAATAAGAAAGTGTGGTCAATTGTAGACTCAGAAAAGAGAAAAGGGTATTGAAAAGCCCTATTGAATATTGGAACCTGCAATATTCATGCAGTGCATAATGCATTCCTGAAAGGGCTACAAGAACTTGGAGAGAAGTGCTCTGAAGTGATCGTCGCTGTTTACCAATTTTTCTGTAGATGACCAGGTCTTTCTGACAATTTCAGCCAGTGCCAATAGAAAGTTAAAGTTCCTCAGCATAAGTTTGTCAAGCACGTCCCCACGAGATGGCTCACCATAAGGAAAGCAGCAAGCTGCTTGATCGAACAGTGGCCTGCATTGATAGAATATTTCCTAGAATTCGTGCCAAAGAAAAATAGTCTGAAGTACCTGATGTCAAATGCAAAATATTTGAAAATTGTAAGTTGGCTAAAAAAGTAAACAATGAAAGCCAAAATTGAGTTCATTATAAACTCTGCAGCAATTTTCACTGCTTTCACTGGTGTATTTCAACGACAGGAGCCATTAATACATGTGGTACATTTTGAGCTGAGATGGTTATGCACAGTTCTTTTGGGGCAGATTATGCCAGCTGATGATGTCAATCTCTGGATCCTCGGTGGTTTTGAAGGCTTAGATAGTACTGCAGATGTTTACCTACAGCAACCCTTGTGTAATGAAAGGGTCCTGGCTGCCCTGGATTCTTCGAAAGTTATTCTGAAACACAGGAGATTTTTTTTCTTAGAATCAGGAAGCATATGAAAGCTGCTGTATAGTAACTGCTGACAAAATGCCATGGGAACAACGAGTTTTGCCGAAGCCTCGCCTGCCTAAGGCCTCCCTGTCCAGATTACCAAAGTACGAGTTGCAGTGATAGCGTCCACATCGCGAGAGAACTTCCATTTGAGATGGACATCAAGCAAGTCCAGGGAGAATGATTCTTAATACAGTCAGATCCTTTGCCGCCACCCACGGAGAGTACTCGAATCGACAGCTATTAGCAAAAGATTCTGGAACTGAAGACACCATCTGGTAAAACCAAATATCAGGCCTTAGGTCAGATCGTCCGGGCAGCTCTGTTGCTCTTTCATGGATGTGCAGATATAGAGAGATGATTTTCTTGTTCAGCTCTGCTGATGACTCGCCTTCAAGCGCGTACAGAAGAGCGGGCACTGAATGCTAAGGATTTTGTTGCAGATGCGCTCCGCGACTATGAGAACAGACCAGAGCGTGTGCTGATCACAAAGAAGTTGCTTTGTCTGGCTAGATCAGCTAGAGTCAGCTATGAACTGTACCTTTTTGAGCGAAGACAGGAAGAATCAAAAAGAGAGATGCTTGAAGCTGAGAAAAAAGGTGATGAACAAGAAACCCAGGAGATGGTATGGAAGGAGCAAAAAATAGCGGACTTAGAGTAAGACATGGTACGAAAAAAACAGATGGTTAAGCAGAAGAAGGAAATAGGCGATACCCTTATGAGAGAGGCAGGGGAACAGTTGAAGAAAGCTGTGGAAGAGACGGACTTCCTGAACATTGGTCTTCCTCAAAATATGCTGGAAGCAGCATTAAAAGCTTGCTCCGAAAAAAGGGAAAGGGCAGATAATGCTGAAATGGTTGAAGTACTTGTTCTGAAGAGGAAATCTGAACTAATTGATTGTCTTTCAAAAAAGTCAAAGAAGTGATGACATAATATCCAGTGATTGGTTATACCTAGTTGTAGCAGATGCTTGTTTTTTTTTATCGTTTTGTATAAGTAAATAAAATCAATTGAAGAAAAAAATAAGGATTTCAGCCTTTCTGTCCATAATTTCTTGGGCTTTATAGACCAGTGATGATCTTACGGTAGTAATTGGGATCCTTGTAATCCATCTGCCTTGCTCTGACGGCTTCTGAGTAGTCACTTTTTGTCACTTTTTTTGGTGTCCTCAAGTAACTAAAGTCACTTTTTTCGCGCACTTCGTCGCGGCCGACCCCTGTATATATGTATATATATATATATATATATATATATATATATATATATATATATATATATATATATATATATATATATATATATATATATATATATATATATATATATATATATATATATATATATATATATATATATATATATATATATATATATATATATATATATATATATATATATATATATATATATATATATATATGGTACTTGGGCACTATATGGGCCTTTACAAGGAAACCAGTTACGAAAAACACTTTTTTGACGGGTTATTTCAAGAGACGGCTATAGAGTAATGCAATCCAAAGCGTGGTTTTCATTGTGTATACGATATTTAAACTGTTGTTTTTTGGGGTTTAGGGGGGGAGGTACCTAGGTTAGGTTACTCATTTAATATATGCTATGCTTAACCCCCCTCCCACCCCCATCCCCTAATGTGCAAATATATAGCCCAAATTTTACCTTGGATTTTGTTTAATTGCATTTTGGCCCTGGTCAGGCCAAAATTTTCGCATTACGACACAAATGGTAGAAATTGGTACTTTCATGATGTGGCACGACCTCTTCTATTGCCTAAAAACGGCACCTTTACTTTGAGTTTCCCCTCGAATGATGCCTCTTCTGATATACTAGGAATAGCTGTTCGGTACAATCTAACCTAGCAAAAAAGAAAAAAAACATTCCTGGTTATCCTTCTAGTTTAAGGGTTTATCGCCATTTTTCTAAAATTAAGCAAATTTTCTTATCTTAATAACATTTCGTTTGAACTTATTGAATGGCTGTAAATTCAACGAGGTTTACACAACTGTACTTACGTGAAAAGTAGATTCGTCTGATGTACATACTACCATCAAAATTATTCTTTAGAGGTCACTCTTTACTTACATTTTGTCATCACGAACTGTGATATTTTATGGATGGAAAAACTTCTCTCAGGGATCCTAAGTTTTTGAATTATTTAGTGGTGCTAGGTATATAGGTAGTTTTTTACCGATAATGTAGCCTACCATTTCAAGAGTCATTTACCAAAAAGTTTTTATCTAATTACTTTGACTTTGGGCAGTATTACCATGTAAATGCAATTTCTGGCTAAATACGTATTGAGCCGAAAATGTTGTTACGTTTACTTGAAAATACTGCTTAAAGTTACTGTAATATGTACTTTTTTTAAAACATGTTGAAAATAAAGACCTAGGTTGTGTTTCTAGATAAATTGTAGTGTATTTTTCGCATAATAGCAAAATGAGCCAAAAGTTCAATGTTATAAAAGATAAAGCGTTTAGAGGCCAATTTGGCTTAGTGAATACAAAGGAATTTAGGAGGAAATTCAAAAAGCAAACTTGTCAGTTTTGATTATAAGGCACCGATTGCATAGTGGAATAATTTCCGGAATTTTTGTGCATGCATATGTACATGAGCAAAAAAAATTTTCTCTTCAGAGAAACAAAAAATCGTTTAATGTTTGATGACGAGAAGGATTAAATATAATATTATTCCTTCTTTTTGGGAATATTCCAGTGACTAAAACCTTAAGAGCCAATCAAATCCTTTAACATGGAAATCCTTAGTATAAGAAGTGACATTTCCTATATTGGCTTTTGAGTGGTTCAAGTGTCGTTATGCTTTAAAGGAAGGAAAATAATAATCACCATTTTTTTCAGACTAACACCATTATTGGCTGCAATTGAATAACTGATTCGTTTTAAAGAAGAAGGAAATATGTCGAACCACCCAGATAACCACATTTACAAACTGAAATGGAATAGTCATATAGATAGTTTACAAGAAATTTTCCAAGATTTCCTTGAGAAAGGAACTTTTACCGATGTGACCTTACAATTGAAAAACGGATCCTTAAAAGCTCATAAAGCAATGCTTTCTTCGTGTAGTTCATATTTTGCCAAAATATTTCGTGAATGTGAAAAGAAACAGACATCTATTATCATATCTGATGTTACAAAAGAAGAAATGAATTCAATCTTAAAATTTATATACAGTGGTGAAATCAGTCTAAGCGAGGAGGAAATTCAAGGAGTTTTAAGTTCTGCCAAACTGTTGCAGATTCGTGGTCTTTCTGATACCAGCAAAAGTTCAGATCCATTCCAAAGAGAAGTCGGCCCTAGGCCCTTCAAATTAGTTAGTCATAATGGTTGTGATTCTCAGTTAGTAAACTATGGTGCCTTTTCAGCATCCAGGAAGTTGGCCACGCCAAGGCCGAGAAAGCGACCTGCATCTACTGGGCTCCAAGTTAGTCTACTATTTATACTAATATTATTACGACTATTGCTATATACAATCATAGGTACACACAGGCAAGAGTATTGGGGTATCGGAAGAACTTTTTCTCCAGGGAAAGGGGGAGGGGTTTGAATGTCAAAGTAAACTTCAAGGCGTAGTTTTGATATCTTTGGTAGAAAGTTCTCGGGCCTAATCTGGGGGAGGGGCCTCTCAATCACCCCCTAGAAAAATGATGACCTAGAAGTTAAGTTTCTTCATTTTGTAGCTACCCCAGGGAAAAGATGTGACCCCTCCCCGATTCTTTAACTTATAGAAATAACTGCATGTGTCTACATCCTAAATTTCAGATTTGGGGTATCTGCTAATTTTTTTTTTGAAATATGCACTTTAGGTTATTTTTTTCGGATTTTTCTGGGCGGATGAAATCTGAGATCAATTGTGGAAGAAATTCATCTCCATATTCTTGCTGCATGTCGGTATGATATTTACGCTATTATTTTCAAATGATCGTATTTTGTTTGACGAATATGGCCCCTCCCAAACTTGGCCCCCGTCAGTACTGATTCTTGCGAACGTACCTGCCTTTTGCGCCCGTATTTACCATTTATTTGAATTCTGTGATTTATTGTAGAGCTAACAGTTTCCTAGCCTGAATGAAAGTGGAACAGAGTGGAACCAAAGCCGAGCAGGATGTAATGTATGACTGTTTAATTTGGCTATTTGCCATTTTCAACTGCAGATATAGTAAGAAACATTGTACATATAGTATCGCGTTTATTGAGTTCCGTTCTTTTGTTACTAAGCCATATTGAGGAGGCTAAACGCATTTTAGTTTTAGCCCATTTGCTTGGGGAAGGAGAGGTTGGACTGAATGAGACTAGGTTATAAATTCTTTGAAGCTGAGATTTGTTCTGATAGTGCAATTTTTGTTTATTTGTTTAATAACTATTCCTCAGATTTGAGTAGCTTAAGTAAGGCGTGTCAGAGAGAGGGGAGGTTGTAAAAGAAACCCCAACAGTTAAATTTTTCTACCGGAGTGATCTCGAACCAATTGTCGGGGCGGGGATGTCCCGTGTGTGGAGGTGCATGACCTTGGTGTTTTTTTTTCTTATATGAGCTAGAGACAATTCTTCGTACATGAGTTAGAGACAATTATCTATTAAAAGTAATGAAACAAACACATGTTTCTATTAATAAGGAAAGTGCTGAATATTGTTCGTATGTGACATTATGTTCTAATAGCTACGCAAATTACGTTCAAATAGGAAGGGATAAAATAATGCATTTTGTTAATAACATATCTAATTGTATTTAATCCTCTGTGAACCAAATGGATTAAAAAGTATGGCGATGACCCCATTTCCGTTAAAAAGGGCAGACGCTTTCTATTTTAAAGTCAGGTGATTCATCTTTTACATTCCATAACTATAATAGTAAGGGTATACTAATATTCCATAGCCTTCTGGACAAACCTTGTATAAAAATCTATTAACAATCCAGTAATTGTATTTTGATGAAGAATAAGAATTTGGATTCTTAAACGAGGAATACAAATGAATTTAGTTAATAGGGTCTCTTTCCCGTTTTTTTCTATTTAGAAAGCTCTTGTAGATAATTTCGGAGACCACACTGCCTTTCCATGACGATAAATAAAAGTTCAAATAGGGATAAGATCCTTTGGTACTTGTGTATTATACGGTACCCACGAAAGAAGCCAAGTTTGGTTAATGCTAATGAAATATAATAAAACAGGATGAATAGTTTACAGGATGAAAACAGGATTTAATAGTTTAGAAACAAATTTGGGCTATATATTTGCATATTAGAGGGGTGGGGGGGGGGGGGTAAAGCATAGCATATATTAAATACGTAACCTAACCTAGGTACCTCCCACATCCCCCTAAACCCAAAAAAAACAACAGTTTAAACATTGTAAACGCAATTAGCAATCACGCTTTGCCATCCATTTTTATCTTGGAAATACCCGTTTGACCGGTTTCCATTAGTAGTTCCTTGTACAGTATATAGCGGTGGGTCCCATAAAATGCACAAGTACCAATTCTTTTAATAGACAGTGTTTCACAAACAGTGATAGAAATTCACAAAAATACCAGATATTTCGGTCACTGCATATGTGACCAAATATCTGGTATTTTTGTTAATTTCTATCACTGTTTGTGAAATACTGTCTATTAAAAAGATTTTATCCCTATTTGAACTTTTATTTATAGAAAGCTCTTGGCAGTGGCACAGCTAGAGGGGAAGGAGATAGGCTTGTACCCAGGTGCAGCATCTGTCGGGCGCCAATCAAATATGATTCGGAAAAATTGGCCCTATTACTTTGTTAACGAGTGGTGCAGAAATGACATTGCCCGGGTGCTGAAAAACCTAAAATACACCTCTTGCCTATTAGTCGTTGATTCTCTAAATATATATACTAAGCTTTTACTACAAAGTGAAAACAAACTTTGGAATGGCAAGGTGTTAGATGCCACTCCCCATTTCTTCCTGAAAAAAAAAACCTGCGTCATTAGCAAAAACCAGATCAGTTTTTGCGCTGAAATAATTTATTAGTGACTAATCTTATGCACCGACTCTCTCCACAACTAACAGGCTCAAAATAAAAAAAGCAAATGAATGCAAAGCACAAAAGGAAAAGACGACATAATAAAAGTAAAACAAAAACTAAAAACCCTAAGTATAAATGATTAAAGCAACTAATAAAATCTAGACATGAAAGTTTCTGCCCTGTCCATTCAATTTTCAACCTTGTTTCCTTTCAGTTTGCTTCGATTTTATCTACGAACATGCTACTACTATTACTACTAATAACTCACCCCAACACCGAGCCGCCTGAGGCGACCCGCTTTTTGGTAGACCTCATATGGTTTCCCAAAAAGTACATTCCTTTGCAATCTGTCATCCTTAATCTGTGAAACGTGGGCTAGCCATTCTAGCCTTTCTTTTGTATCCTTACTTTTTATAACCTTTCTTGTCTGTTTTGTATCTCTAACAAATTGTCTATATATTATTTTATTTTTTTATATTAAAAAATGGGAGCTTTCTGGTTCTTTTTTGCTTCTTAACTGAACGACTGAGCATGCGATTGTACCATTATTTTTTTTTTTACAGTGATTTTCTTCGCTTTTGCCTATGCTTCGTCCCTCAACTAAAGTAATATTCTTATATGAAGAGAAAATAAAGTGACCGAGAGCTGAAAAAAAGGGAAAAAGATCTGGATTAATGTGGATTTTAAGACAAACACCTACTAGGGGACTAAATTGGACTCTGACCAGACGTGCGTCGTCACTAAGAATGGTCAACTAAATTAGCCAAGTTACCAACATCAAAACGTGCCTATGCATAAGCCAATGAATTTTGTCTTTCTTGTTCTAGATTCGCCAAGTCATTATCCCTAAATTTTTGGGAGTTCAGTTTAAAAATAGATGAACATCTTGCCCCTGTACAAGTTTCTTTCTGTCCCTAAGCCTGGCTTTGGAAACGTCCTAAAATTAGAACCCCTATTCCCTCTTTCCGAGACCTTGGAAACGGCGGTGTTAGGGGTCCAGATTAGAGCCTAAATCTTGGCATTCCCCCTTTTTGTCTAGCTGGCAAGTCATTATGGAACTCGTTTACGTAATTTAGGATAAATTGATTCCCTGCTGAATCCACTTTAGTGTTGTTTCTGGGGCTACCAGGGTGACCTTTAAGGAAAATAAGAATGCTAAGATCTTCCAAAAATAATACGTTTTTCACTTCTTTTATTTAAAACAAATTAGATTTAGCAAATATCTATGCTCTAAGATATTTTCTTTTATTATATATTCATTCTTTATTGTGTTAATTGTTTTTAAGCCCAAATATTCATATTTTGCAGATTTAAATAACTAATGAAGGTTTTCGGGTAAGGGGGGGGGGTGTAACCCAACACTGTTTGCGAAACACATCCCTCAAATCTAAAGGTAGATGAGTAAAAAAAACTAAAAAGTTACGTCATTTATGATAAAGTCTGTGGGCACAGATATATTATTTGGCATTTTGTAAAAAAAAGAGCCACTTTTTTTTACTCCTTTTATTTTCTCTTGTTTGTATACTTTTGTTAGGAGTTTTTTTTTATTTTTGCAAGTGTAGTCTTTGCTGTTCTACCCCTTTTTCTATCTCCGTTTTTATTGTGTTCATATTTGTTCATTTGTTGTGTGTCATAACAGGCTCATAGATATACACAGGAATTTGCTTTATGTGGCGGAAGGGGGAAGAGGGGTGGGCATAAAATTGAAAATGGATAATTGTAGGTGAAGCATGTTAAATACTAGACGCCGTATCCTCAATGACACGGATGTTTTTTTTCTTTATTGAAGGCATGGACCCAGAGCTCCCTCCCCTCCTTGCGTAGTTGCCTATGGCACTAGAACATCATTTTACTTCTTTATCATTGCTTGTGTTTTTTTGTTTTTTTTTGAATAAGTGCTCGGAAAATCCGACAATTCTTGAATATAAGGACTTGGAAAATTATGAAAGCTTTGGTTAGATATTGCCCTTAGTTACTACCTGCTTATCTTTTCAATTCCCCCTTTTTTTTAATGCTTTAATAGAAACATGTGGGCATTATCCTTGTCATTTATCAGCCAGCATAAACCTATCCACTTGCTTATTTAGGGTAAGATTTGCACCTGTCCTAATAACAGGTAGGGATACAATATCCTACTAACAGGTGTTCCAGTCCCTTATTAAGCAAATCCTACTTGAAGTGCGAGATGAAGCGAGACAAAAAATAATATTCCCTTCCTCTCGCTACGGTTCAAAGATTTTATTCACGGGTGTGCCGTAACGCTGAAAAGAGCTTTCTCGACAGCATGAAGCTAGACTTTTTTGTTGTCGTTTTTATGCAAATCTTTCTTTTAGGCGGTACCCCGGAATCCTGGCAGTGGCGGTGAAGAACCGAATTTAAGCTTAGACAATATGATGCCAGAGGTTGTGCTTAATAAGACCTTCAGAGTACCGGCATCTAGTCCTACTAAAAGAATGGTAAGGGTTTCGCTCTTGAAATGGTTAAACCTTAGCTTGCAATTCATGTCAATATATGTGCGTTTGTAAACATACCAGATCTTTTTTGAGGAAGGAAGGGGAGGCTCTTTTAGCTGCTCCGAAATTGTTGGTCCCTTTTTTCGTGAATAGATACATCGGAGCAATATTTAACGGAAATTTCATGTTCTTCCACCATATAGTAAAGCATGTAGGCTACAATTGTTTATGAAGCATATCAGTACTCCTGTACTAAACGGACTCTTTTATATACTGCTAGTTTGGTTAATGCTAATGAAATAAAATAAAATAGGATGTATATATAATAGTTTAGAAACAAATTTGTGCTATATATTTGCTCATTAGGGGGGGGCGTAAAGCGTTGCATATATTAAATACGTAACCTGACCTAACCTAGGTACTTTTTTCTCCCCCTAAACCCCAAAAAACAACAGTTTAAATATCGTATACGTAATGAAAACCGTGCTATAGGCTACATTTTATAACTCGTCTTGGCGTTGTCTTGAATCAACCCGTCAAAAACGGGTTTTTCGTGACTGGTTTCCATTGCAGTAAATAAAAGTCCGTTTAGTACAGGAGTACCAGCATATCTCTTACAACAGGGTAAGAGATTTCAAATCTGTTGCCCCGTGGATATGGCATTTTATTAGCCTATACTCTCCTCTTGGTATAATTGTGTCGAGAAATTATAACCTCTGTTTCTATTGATAAGAATTTAATTGTTCATTTGAGAGCATATAGTGACATAAATGAAAACATGTAAAACAGATTCACCGTTTTGGGTTCAAATAGATACGATCAAAGCTGTATACAGCTTTTTTCGTATGAGTGGGATAAGAAGATTTTTCTGAGGAGACGAGACGACGCAAAAAAATCCCCAGGCCCAATTTTTTTGTTCTGAGTGGGTTATTTAATCATGCAGACCCCTTATTGCTCGGATTTATGGTTGTAATGAGTTTTAAAGGATGGAAACTTAATCTTGATAAGAATCGAAATTTAATCTGATAAATGTTTTCTCTGCTAAAGTTTCTTGATTCAGCAATCTTTTCAACAATTACTTGATTATTAAACTTATAGTATTATTATTTACCCGAATTTAATGAATTAGCATTTCATTGAATTGTCACTTTTCAAGTTGAAAATTCCATTTAACTGTAAAACATGTTACATGACACTCTATTTTGAGGCGTTTTTATCATACATCGTTTCATGAACCGCAGTATACTTGTAAGATAAGTGCATGGTTTCAACTTCGTGACTTTCCTAGCGAAATTTTCAGCTATCTTACTGGAGGTAATTGGGGATATATTTAAGAGGTGTCAAAAAGTGCTCTTAAATAATTGCATTGATTTTCTTATCATACCTGCAGACAGGCCAACGTAGAAAAAACCTCTCCGCGACTTGTCTTAAAGATTTCCTAAAACAATTTTGAAAATGGGAACCTAGAAGTACACTTTTCGTGTCTATGGCTTCCATTGCATGGAATGTCCACTTTCAACCCCTCGGACCTATGTCTAGCGATGCATGTGTATAACTGAAGAATAACTTGTATGGTAACCATCTTGTATTTTTTCGTGCATCAGACGAGACGTAGCCCCCACCCCATAATCATTTTTTGTGACTTCCTGTCTTGATGTTTGGACAAATTTCCCCCCTCTCTTCCAAATAAATTTACGAGTATGTGCTAGAGTGCGCAGATAGTTACATTTGCTATATATATATATATATATATATATATATATATATATATATATATATATATATATATATATATATATATATATACATATATTCCTCATAGGTCAGTCCTAACTATGCCTCCACCTGACGAATAGGTAGGGGGGGAGACTTCCCTCTTCCACCATTAAATCTCGATTTTTTGAAGTTTTATCATAGATTTACTTTCTTGTTAGCTCTGTTTTTTAAGCCTATTTGTTTTTTAAGCCTATTTGTTTTTTATCTCTGAATCCCCCTCCCAGTGCCCCAAAATAAGCTCTTGTGTACGTATTTGACATCTCTAGTATACCAGTCAGTGTCATAGGGGTCTTTAAACTTTTCAGTCTTTGGGTTGGATCAAGGTTATATTGTGGATCTTGGACTGTACCGACGAAAGAAAAACAGACCACAGGCGTCTATCTTTATTTACATTTTTTTAATGATTTTTTTTTTTTTTTTTTTACAATCCATTTTTATGAGCATAATGTTTTCGTTTGAAATGCCGAAATGATCTCTTTGAGATGTAAAAATAAACCATTTTTTTAAGTTCCCTACACCCTTTCAGGGTAATCGTCATCCTTTGTAAGTTTTAACGTCGCTCTTTACTTTTATTCGATAAAACTAATTTTTTAATTTAAGCTCTTTTCGTTTTTGTTTTATTTTTCATGCAAATGTGGTTATTTATTTCTCCTAAAAAAGAGAAGGGTTACCCTCATATATGAGGACCAATGCTTTACTTTAAAAAATTGTCATTTACTTTACTAAATTGCTATTTTTGTTATATCATTGGAAACAGGTACGTTGCTACCCTCGCCAAGTAATTTTTTATTTAATGTTTTAATGCTGGGAAATGAAAAAGGAAATGCTACAAATGAAAAAAACACATAAAAACGAGTGTCCTGTCTTGCGCTCCAAACATTTTCTCTACTTAATTAGGTAGACATTATAAACCAACCTTCAAGTTAAAAAACCTGAGCTGGAAAACGTTGCCTACTCTTATCTTCCTCATTTTCTCAAAACCGAAGAATTGGCAGGCGAGTGCGTAACCAACTCGATTCTATTGAATCTGTTTTGAAAAAAAAAGAGTTTTTTCAACTGAAACTAAGTAGCAACATTAAAACTTAAAATGAATAGCAATTATTACGTATATCAAGGGGGTTGCCTCCTCCTCAACACCTCACTTTTTACGCTAAAGTTTTTTAGTACCTTTAAAAAAGCTTCTGAATGTTCTAATTAAACGGCCCTTGTTTTTCAGGAGTCGTTATTAAAGAATTGGGAAACTTTAGCGTAGAGAGTGAGGCGTTGAGGAGGAGATAACCCCCTTCATATACGTAATAATTTCTGTACGTCTTAAGTTTTAATGTTGCTCCTTATTTTAGTGGAAAAAAACTTGTTTTTTAATTCAATTTCTGATCGGTTTTAAACAATCCCAGGAAATCTGGCCCCACATCCATAGAGAAATACCTTCCCCACCGATATATTCTCAAGACAATTCAATCCCGGTGAAAATTTACGCACGACAATTACCCTTAACAACTCAACGCGGAAAATTAAGACCGAAAAGAGAAAGCAAGAAATATAAAAAGAATTTTATGTAGGAATTCTTGCAAATTCCTCCAGTGCATAATTTCTATTGACAAGTTCACCCCCTGGAAACTCCCCCACGGAAAATTCCCCCGTCGAAAAACCCCCAGTAGGAAATTCGTCCCACTCCCACCCTAAAATGTATGCATGCTTCCCAATAACGAATGCTATGCGTAGACAATGGGCAAATTTTATGACTTAAAGACCTTTACCCGGGGGCTGTGGGGGTGGTCTTGTTATATCCAAAGGCATAGTTATTGGGCTTTTCAACTATGATGAACAAAATGGCTATCTCAAAAGTTTGACCGGACGATTTTGGGAAAAAAGGGGCGGGCGACGGGCCTAGTTGTTCTCTGATCTTTTCGGTCACTTAAAAAGGATGCTAGAACTTTTAATTTCCGTTCAAATGAGCCCTCTTACGATATTCTAGGAACACTGGGTCTATACGATCACCCCTGGAAAAAGTGATTTCCCCTTTTTCGAAAATCAGGCAAATTTTCTCAGGCTCTTAGTCTTTGATGAGTAAGACTAATCTTAATGAAACTTGTGTATTTGAAATCAGCATAATAAGCCAATTCTTTTCATATATCTTTAGGTACCAAAATTATGTTTTTTAGAGTTAGGTTACTATTGAGCCGGGTCGCTTCTTACAGTTCGTTACCTCGAACTGTTTGATAATTTATGAAAACTCGACAGAGGTATTTAAGATAATAATATGACATAGATTCTTAAGATATTGCGTTATTCGATGCTTCCGCAAAATGATGCATCCGAAGTAAAAAAAGAAAAAGAAGCAAAACAAAGTTGTATCATGTAATGGGTATTAGATAATTTGGTTGTTAGTCAAACAATTCAGTAGTGGCTTTTGAGGAGTTAAATTAATCCCGAGAAAGAAGAAGCAATGTCTACCTAGGTTAAGGGGACAGATGTGGATTAACCAGCGCCTCTGAAACTGTGTTCTTATCAAACAATTCCCAAGACATTCTGAACAAAGTTTGAACAGCCTTCTAGTTCTAGAGCTACCCATCCCACAAATGAATTCCCGAAGTAGCTTTTATTCGCATCATCAGATCTGACAGCAAGATGAGTAAGCAGACTTGAGTCCACCTTAATTAATCACCGTTTGAATCATAGTTGCCAGGTGGCGCGCATTTGCGCCATTTGGGCGCTTTTTTTAGGTGATTGCGCGTTGAATTTTTCAAATTGGCGCATTGCGCATGTCAAAAAAATTCGGCGCAAAGTGGGCGCATTTTACCTTCACAATAACAATGACAAAATCAAAATTTCAGAGTCTATTGTTTACTTACAACTTCTACTGACAGATTCAAAAATCTCTATACAGACAGGTGGAATTTTCAGAATCCCTTAGGAATTTTTATATTGCATTCCAGGCTTCATGACGCCCTATATCTCAAATAATAAAGCATGCATTATCCTTAGCGTGAAAAACTAACCGGGAAGGTGGTCAAATTTCGAAAAGAAAATACAGAAAAGAGTGGGAAAAGTTGACCTTTGTTCGACATAGCTCAAGCAGCTCTTTCTGTCTTAAGCTTACCCATCAGCAACCCCTTCATCGAGATAGTGTTTTCTGTCATGAATCTTGTCAAGTACAAAATTCGAAACAAGATGCACCTTTAAATGCTTAACTCTAATGTAACCATCCGACTTAGGCTATATTGCCAGGGAAAGTGCTGCAGGGACTTTGATTCTACACCCGCTATGCTGAATAGATTTACCATTGACATATATGACATGAAAAACCATTCAATGACAATGAAAATGAAGATAAAAGTCTTGAGGAAATTTTGGGCGATATAGAAGGAGGGTTTGCTGTTTAACTTTGAAAATTATCTTGAAGACTGGCCGAAGATATATACAATATATGATTAAAAATGTACAAAACTAATTCGAATTTCATTAAAAGGAAAACACAAATAAAATAACAATCGGAACTGGTTGAAGGACTTTGCCAAGTACAATTTTGTCTCATATGTATATGTCTTTGGCTTCTATTTCATGACAAAATCTCAGAAAGTTGTCCTTAGCCTGCAGTTTTACAAATAGTTGAACTAATTATAGCCGTTCTAATTTCTTATCTTTGACTTGGTCCTTCTTGTCGTTATTATTTTTATTTTTACATCTACGGAACATTTTGTTATAATAATTAAGTTTTGGAATAATCCTATATATTTTTTATATTTATAAAATTCGCCTTTAACTTCCACGTTTTTGTATAACTTATTTGTATTGCAAGATCAGTATACTGAGTACCTATTTCTTTTTTTAGTTCTCTAATCACAATTTCTATTGTTGATAGGGAATAATTCAGCATATTAGCCAAAAAGTAATGTAAAATACCACTTTAGATATTGACAAGTATTTTTTTTTTTTTTTAGATCATCTTTAATTCCCTTTTTTATTTAATTATCTGATACACCAGAGAACTAAGGAAAATATCTTTCTCGTCAACCCAGAGACTGCGAACAGAAAATTTCGACCACAAAAGCGCATGTAATCAGTCAAAAATTCTTCACTGTTTCATATTTCTGAATATGGTGCCGAAATCTGTCAATGAAAACTGAATCCTACCGATTTCGAGTTTTAGTATTCTGGAAAGCGAAATTCACACTTTCTGGTAACATTGCCTCTGAATCACCAATTTCGGAGGTGGAACCAAAGTGTTTTTACGCCATATGGCACTTGGTTCTTGCGCTGTAGTAATGGATAAAGATACTTGATGGGGTAAAAAAATTCTCTGTTGAATCAATAATCCTCATAGTCATGGTCATCCACTAGATTACGGGTGCAAAAAAAAAGAATTGTACGAAAAACTGTCATATTCCCCATAAAATGGCACTTTGCTTTGGTGCTGTCATGAGGGATTTACAAAAAGTTGACCGGTAAAAATTTTTCGCGCGATTTAATTCCCTAATTAGCACCCTAGGATTATTTAGTTGCAGGGGCGCCAATTCACGAAAATCCTGGGGTGTGGCATGTGTTGTTCGAAACCTCAAGGATGCGGGTCAATTTTGTTGTTTTTCGATTTTTCCTATGAAAATACAAAAAAAAAATATAGTTTTTAATGAATATACCCCAAAAAATATTTTCAAAATATTAGGAGGGAAATTGCTCCTAATCCCTGCCCCCTACCACCAGTTGGGGTCCTGTATTGCTGGCTGCTAGTGAAAATGGCATCAACATTGCCAATTTTAACGTCATATCGCGCTTTGTTCTGGTGCTGTTATGGAAGATAAGCAACAAATTACATGTCGAATGAGTGCCTAATCACCAGCCTACGACCATCCACTAAGGCGTTATCGGTGGACAAAATAGAAGAGGGGACTTAAGTGCTACGAAGCTATACAATGTGAATTTCGTTAATTTTCAAGATGATAAATCTCTCGTCGTGGGTTTCCTACCTTTTTTCAATCAAACGCCATTTTGGGGGGATTTCAGGCTCCTTTTTGAAATGCTCAAAAGTTTATTTTTCGGTATTAAATGCCATGGAATTAGTTCCAGGTAAGAGCCATTATTCTGAATAATTATCAGATGTAAAATTAATTTTTTTTTTCACTAGATATTTTTTTCGAAACGTATTTATTTATTTATTAATTTTTTTACTATAACCCTAGTATGGCCTGTTATTATTATTGCTAGATTACAACTTCTGAAGTCAAGATTTCATGAGGAAATGTACGTCAAAGTTTATGTTCAAAATCATTATTTTCCAAAAATTTTCTGACTTCTTTATTGCCGTTCAAAAACAATATAATTAAAAATACGGAATATGCTCAGACCGGCTTAGAAAGGGCACTTCCTGTATAAATACTACTTGTTGCAGAAACATAAATTACTAACTGCACGGCGAAAAATCAGACAATTTAGACGAGTCTTATGGTGGATCTTAATCTCTTTTTTCTCAAGTTGCCTTTCAAGAGCTGACGCTTGAATGCAAATATTGCTAAACTCGAAATGTAAGACCCATCTGGTTTATTTTTCATTTGTTAAAATGTTGTCAAAGTTCTTTTATATTCAAGGCAGTAAAAAGACTTCTCATTGTCGTAAAACATCGCCACCAATGAGATAAACAGAGGTTGCCAAACCCACATGAAGTGCCACATTGTGGTTGGTATCCCAGGGGACCGAATATATATACTGTTGACCATTACCATCACCCTTGCTTAGGAAAAGTGTAAGGTCGTTTACCATACCTCCTTTGATTAAATCAGAAAACAAGTTTCTTTTGTTAAATAAAAGTAAAGAGCGACATTAAAATTCAAAGTAAAGTGAACTATCCTGTGTATCAGGGAGGTTACCGATCCCGCCCCACATTCTTTACGCTAATATTTCATATTGCGTAAATGAAGAGCCTTTTAGAATGCAAAATATATATATACCTGATGATTCCAAAGGTTTTGTTTAAGAATGACTTTTTCAAATATTTGAACTGAAAATAAGCCCTTCCATTTCCAAGACATTAAAAAAAATAACAATTATTGCATTTTTCCTATGCTAGAGCATTTCTTCTTGATGCATTGGGAGGAAAGGGGTGGAGGTTGAGAGGGTAGACCATCATTGCAGGAAAATTAATATTTTTTTCCGATCCTTACGATTTATAGATTAATGTTGCAGATACGAATTTGACTTACTATTAAATGTAACTTCAATGTACTGTTGCTGTCAGGGTTGTGGTTATTGTTAGTTAGTTGCTATAGCGTTGACGAAATCTTGTTATGATTAAATTTAACTGAAAGTAAGGATCAACATTAAAACTAAAAACGAACAAAAATTATTCCGTATATGAGGGGGGGCTGCCCCTTCCTTGATCCTCGCTGTTTTCGCTAAAGTCTTATTGTTCATTAGGATACTTCTCATTCAAATTCAACGGGCCTTATGTTTGAGCAGTCTTTCTTAAAGAACTGTGGCAAAAATTCAAACTTTAACGTAAAGAGCGAGGGCTATGGAAGGGACAGTTCCCCTAATTTCTGGATTAATTTCTGTTTGTTTTAAGTTTTAATGTTGCTCCTTGCTTTCAGTTGAAAAAACTTGCTTGTTTTAAATTTAGTTTCTGACCGTTTTTAAATCATACCGGGAAATCCCCTTCCCTCTCTTCCTCCGTGTAAAATTTCCCCTGGAAATTTTTCTTCCCTATGGAAAATCCTCCATGTGGAAAATACTCCAGTGTTACTCTCCACTCTTTTTGGTCACTTAAAAAAGGCACTAGAACTTTTGGTTTCCAATCAAACGAGCCCTCTGCCAGTCTTCTAGGATCACTGGTTCGATACGATCGCCTCTGAGGAAAAACAAAACAAAAAACAAACAAGCAGGACCATCCGTGAGCTTTATCATAGCAAGTAAATACAAAATTCCACAGTTTTGTATATAGGAGCTTGAAACCTCTACAGCAGGGTTCTCTGATATGCTGAATTTTATGGTGTGATTTTCATCAAGAACGCTTGACTTTTGGGGGTGTTTCACCTTTGCCAATAATTGGGCAAATTTTCTCAGACTCGTAACTTGTACTGGGTAGCATTAAACTAAATGAACTTTATATATATGGAATCAGGATAAAAATCCAGTTCTTTTGACATATCTATTGTTATTCAAAATTATGTTTTTTAGAGTTTCGGTTACTATTGAGGCGAGTTGCTCCTTACTCACAGTTCGTTACCACAAACTGTTTGACAAGCTTAAAGATATTTGATACAGCCTTATCCGTTGACTGTTGGTGCTAACTACTCCTGAATAAAATAGCCATTTTTCCACAATGGGGATAGGGGGATTCGTCCCCTAGTATTGGTCACAAAGACTCCTCTTACTTCGAAAAATATTGAAAAACGCCTGCCCGAAAGTGCACCTTTTTCTTGGTTTTGTCCGTTCCCCTTAGAAAATATCTACTGATGCGCCCTAAAGGTTCAACACGTGGACTCAGCGAAAACAAAGACATTTAAACTGGCTGCGTGAAACATCATATTCCTTGGGGAAAAGAGTTCTTTCACAGTTGCAGTTTGAACCCAAGAAAAGTAAGGCTATTTCGAAAATTTTGGTTAAGTATGCCTTGCGTCTGGATTATCAAGAAAGAGATACTTAGCGATTTCGTAATGGGTTTTTTAAGGGTGTCAGTGTTACCAATCGAAACAGTGTGTCGGTAACAACTGGTATGGCGAACTGAAAACCGTTAAAAAAAAACTTAGATAATAATGCGTTTAGATTTTGAACTGTGGATGTTTCTTCACCTTCTTAGTGCACCTTTAGCTTAGCCTAGTGTTGTTGCTCTAATTGCATACTAAATGTAGGAAACACGGATATGGGGCTGCATCTCCAATTTGGCCTTTTCCTTGTTTTCGACCGAATGGCTTTTTTCTGAGAATTTATGGTCATTTTCCTAGTTTACCTATTTTATTAATTTTTAGGCTACTAAGCCAGGAACTTCCGGCTTTTAAAAACCAATGACAGCGAATCCTGAAAACATTTAGGCCAGTAGCTTATACTACTATCATCAGCAATATGACGCATGGGGCCAAAAGGGACCTACCCCCTTATGCTCAACTAATCGATACCCAAAACTATGTTGACCAATTGCAAGTGCAAATAGCCAGAGTCACTGATTTCCCCGACAACTTCATCTCGGCCTTTAAAATTTGCTTCCCTTCACCTATTGCGGGCTTGTCTAATATGCTATAATGTGTGTATAACTCGCTTGTTTTCTCTATTCCCTTTTCGTGTGTGATTGAGTTATCAAAAGCTGTGTTTTTGAGATAGTATTTTGAATGTAATTTTTTTTTTTTTTTTTTTAATATTGAAAAATAACAGTTTTTTCAAATGAAAGTAAAATGAATCAAATGAAGAGCGATCTTAAAACGCCAAACGAGCAGAAATTATTCCTTATACGGTGTGGCTTCCCCCCCCCTCCATCGTTAACCCTCTCCTCTTTCCGCTAAAGTTTTGAAGTGATTTATTGAACGCATTTGTGAATGGAGCAACTGTAGTTAACGGGTAATTGCGAGTGTTGGATTTATTGATTGCCGTTAAACCATTTGAACCGAAAATTTTATCATGGTTGCAGCGATAGCTGCAACCTAGTAAAGAGCGAACCACAGCACATAGTAATCGAAAGTTAAAAACGTGTTTCGAAACACAAAAGTCTAATATAAAAAACAAGAATATTGATTTAGGAGTCAAAAGTAAAAGTCAAAAGTCAAAAGTAAATAATGGAATGACATAGCCTCAAAACAGCAAACTAATCTATAACGCTTCTCATAGTCCTGCAAGAGCTGTGATATCAGTAACTTTCAGTATACAATTAAAATTATCTTAAAAACTTAGGCAGAAAAATAATAAGTTTAAAGTCATTACACAGCATATAAAGTAATGGATGTATTTAACAGGTAACATCTTGGTCTCACCTAGTATTACTCGAAATGAAAAACATATCAACCGTAATATGAACTCTGGAAATCCAGTTATTTTTCTTTATAAAAAAGATAATCTTAAGATGTGAAACAAATTCTAAAGCGAGTTTGTATTAACGCTTCGAAGTTCTTATAAAAATGGTCATGAAATGTCCTTTTCTTATCCGAAACGACAGTCAATCATTGAATTGAGCTCATTGTGCAGAAGTGATTCCAAATTAAAAAAAAAAAAAAAAAATAAAGCAACAGTCTAAACACGTTTTACTTTTATACTGTTGAAAGTGCACTCAAAAGGTTTACTTTTACCGTACTAAAACTCCTATATTATTTTGTGTTTTCAGTAAAGCGCTAGTTTTCTGTAATGTTACAAACATAGGGAAATATCACCAGTTGATTTGTTAGCATTTGTTTTATTGATATATGTTAGATATGCTGTGAAGTAATGATTTTTGTTCGTTATAAGTTTCAACTTCGCTCTTTACTTGTCTCGGATAAACTTTGCTTTTTTCAATTAATTGCTTAAAGCAACTACGTATCAATAAGTTCTTACATTCTTGAGGCACGGTGAAAAATAGTTTTTATCTCTTTCCAACCAGGGTTGCTAACAGCCGACATCTCAAAAGAGTGCAAATCAAGACCCAAGAGTGATCTTTACAAAAAAAAAGTGCAAAAGCGCGCAGCCCCTCTCACTGTTCTGATCACTATTCCGTCATTTAGAAGTAATTATAAGTTATCCTTTGATCAATATACGTATTGCGCTTAAATTTTTCAAATGTAATTAAAATGAAGTCAGGAGGGTTCCCTACTTAAATGAACTTCTAAATAGTGAGTTAGATTATAATTCTTGTTCCTTTTATAGCTAATAGGTAATACTCTGCTAGAAATTTGCAGGCGTTAATTTTGATCACTCGGGCCATTAATTTAACTAAAGTTGACTTCCTAAAATATTTAGATAAAGTTTTGTCTCCAAACGTTTTTTGTCGGAATTAATACAGGTTCAGACATGTGGGGAAAATATGCTTGGCTTTCACCCTATGTATATGCTTGGCTATGTATACAATTCTCTAAGCCCAAGAAATAAAAAGAGGGTATACATAGTGATTCACCAATAACTTCCCAGGTTATATTTTTGGCCCTGGATTCATATCTGAAAGTGTCATTCACCTAACTCAACTACTTTTCAAGTCCCTAAGCTACAATTTTACCCCATACCCTCTGTAATTTTGATAGAATGGGCCCCATCCAAAACAAATTCTTGCGCCCCTGGCTGGTAAGATTTTTAATTCTGAAAAAATTGATTTTGATTGAGATTTTTAATTCAGAAAACAAATTGCTGAAATGGGCCATTTGCACTATAACATAGTGAGTTGGCCTTGAATCTTTGCAGAGTTTTATCAGTTTGAGAGTAGACTTTGAAAAGTGTTTGTTTTGGTCGTCGCTTCTTCATCACCGTACTGCATATAGAATGGTCCCCATCCAAAACAAATTCTTGCGCCCCTGGCTGGTAAGATTTTTAATTCAGAAAAAATTGATTGATTGAGAGTTTTAATTCAGAAAACAAATTGCTGAGATGGGCCATTTGCACTATAACATAGTGCATTGGCCTTGAGTCTTTGCAGAACTTTGTCAGTTCGAGAGTAGACTTTGAAAAGTGTTTGTTTTGATCGTCGCTTCTTCATCACCGTACTGCATATAGAATGGTCCCCATCCAAAACAAATTCTTGCGCCCCTTGCTGGTAAGATTTTTAATTCAGAAAAAATTGATTGATTGAGAGTTTTAATTCAGAAAACAAATTGCTGAGATGGGCCATTTCCACTATAACATAGTGCATTGGCCTTGAGTCTTTGCAAAGTTTTATCAGTTTGAGAGTTGACTTTGAAAAGTGTTTGTTTTGGTCGTCGCTTCTTCATCACCTTACTGCATATTCACTTTTCTATTTCCAAGAAGAATGGTTGCGCCAAACAGCTTTTGACTTCTTTCATTAAATTTTAATTTGCACTTTTCCATTTGTTAATTTGACTTTGATCTACTTCTTCTTGAATGATTGTTGGAAATGCTGGAAAAATGACTGGATGACTTGGGGAAGGCACAGGCACAGATGACAGAGATCATACCAGCTAGAAATTGTGTCTTTTGCACTCAAATAAATTAATTTGATCTTTTTTATTTTGCTAGAACTTTTTCTATCGTCGTTTCGTAAAAGAGTGCGAAAAAGAGGGATTTTAGCTAAAAATGGCAAAAACAGTACAATTCCCGTCCGTCGAGTGAAAGAGTGCAATGAGGTAACAAGAGTGCAAAAACTACGAAAGTGTGCAAGTTAGCAGCCCTCATTCCAACTACCTTTGGCACCTTTCGGGCCAAAATCCGTGTTTTATGGGTCAAAATGCTAGAATGCTGCGCTTTCCTGTGGTGTGATCTTTTTTGTTCCTTAAAAGGCTACTAGATCTTTAAACATTCATTCGATGAACCCTCGTTCAATGTTCTACGACTAATAATTACTACACTCGTAACTACATATTACGACTACAAGTTTAGCACGCTAAACTTGAAATCCTTTGTCCGCGAGGACAGGGGTTCGAGTCCTGCTGTTGCTGGTTATTGGGTTTAGAATGAGGGTCAGTGACGTGACTTTGTGTGCTCAACCAAAGTCAGCCCAGCTCTAAATGGATACCTGGTGAAATCTGGGAAAGGTGAACACCAAGGGTTACGGAAGCACAGGATGGCCCCCAACTTCCTATTGCACTTCTTGGCTGAAGGGCCATGAAATGGATATCAGCACCGCCGGTAAGAACTGTAAAGTCAAATGCCTAGTATTTACATTTTTGCTAGTGTGATATGATCACCCCTGGGGATAAAAACAACATGCATGGGTCTCTGGAAAAATGAGAAATTTCATATATTGTAGATAGAGGTTTTATGGTTCTCATACAGCTTGAATTTCATTGTATAAAAGTATATAAATAGGAAAATGAGAAATATTGCTATTCAAAAAATCATAGTGGTACTTGTCTAAAATCCGGTAAGCTCGCGAGAAGTGAAGTTTCGTTAATGCTAATTGAATAAAAAAAATAGGATAAAAATATAATAGTTTAGGGAACAAATTTCGGCTATATATTTGCACATTAGGGGGGGGGGGTAAAACATAGCATATATTCAATACGTAACCTAACCCAACCTAGGTACCTTTTATTCTCCCTAAACCCCAAAAAACTAAAGTTTAAATATAGTTCCCGGAGTGAGAAACCCTTTGTTTATACAGCGTCTAAGCATTACCCAGTAAAATGCCTATCTGATCTTCAGTACAATTCTCGCGTGTTTATTGGATTCTATACAAGTACCACCATAGTTTCTAGTAGCACTCCCCCCGCCCTGCAAAAAAAATTCCTGGTGGTGCTCATGAGGCTCCCCTCTTTTACCTATCCTCCTTTTCTGCCGGTATGCACATGAATATAATCTTCTATGTTATACAGAAAAAATGTTTTAAAACAAGAGGGAGACTATCATCTGCAGCACAAATATTACAAGCATAGCCCAAAAATCTTCTATATTAACCCGAAGGCTCACTGAGAGTTCAACAATTTTGTTTCTAAGTTATAAAAGTGCGTTTCTTATTTAAAAAAAAGTGCACTTTTACACCCCTGTACATAACATATAAATTTCTATGTATACTCATCTACATTCACCTTTTATTTTGTAATGACTACGTGCATCCTTAGGAACGAATGCGCGAATCCGCTCACACGACAGTTTTTTTATATCAATTGGCTATCTATCATGGAATTTTCAATTGGTAGCTTTTTGGCCCTCTTTTTGCCAAAGTTGTTCTTTCGTGTTACAAAATGGCTGAAAATGCCATTTTGCCATGGCACAATCTCTTTTCCAGCTTAAAAAGGGCGGTAGAACTTCCAGTTTCCGTTCGAATCAGCCTTCTCTCAATATTTTAGGATTATCGACTCAATATGATCATCCCTGGAAGAATAAAGCAAACAAACAAATAAGCGCATGTATCCGTGATCATCCTGCTTGAAAAAAAACTTCACATGTTCGTTGATATAGACTTGAAACCTCTGCAATAGGATTTTCCGACATGTTGAATTTGATGATATAATTTTCATCAGGGTTACTCCCCTATTTTGGAGTATAAAATCAGCGAATTTTCTCAGGCTCGTAACTGGTCGGTGTGTATTTTGTACTTCATGAAATTTAAATATTTAGAACTACTAGAAAATGTCTATCTTGCATTTCAATCATCAGTATAAAACTTGTCCTCTACCATCTTGCCATCTGTTGACAAAATGTAATATCCTTAAAAGGTGACTGAAGCACTGGCGGATCCAGGTGGGTCGGGGACCCCAGACCCCCCCCCCCCTAAAAAAAAATCTGACGCCGTCATTCCTTGTTTTTTTTTTTCTTCTTCTGTATGTCACTCTTTTTTAAAATAGATTTGTCAATTTGGTAAATTATTGGCGCTCATGTCACATTGCCCCCCCCCCCGAGATTTCGCTCTAGATCCGCCCCTGAACTGAAGCATTTTGGGCTTCTATATAATTGGGAACTGAAAACAGTAAAAGTTGTTTTCTGGCACATAGTTGAAGTTTTTGCTTAATGATTTCCTAGAAACTCCCACTAAAAAGTTTTTAAGTGGGGTTACCACCGGCTCATTAACATGCATTATGGTATCGTGGACTTTGTACTATATGATGTATTTGCGTGAACTGGATATTTTAGAGTAAACTACTGAGGAGTAGAAGTATACTAAGTATCATAATCGGAGACGATCTTTAAATTTTTAGTATTATCACCTGAATATGTTTGAAGTTTTTATTTTGCTAGAATCTTTTCTATCATCGTTTCGTAAAAGAGTGCAAAAAAGAGTGATTTTAGCCAAAAATGGCAAAGAGAGTGCAGTGAGGTAAAAAAGAGTGCAATGCTGGTTATTTGGGTTAGAACGGGGGTCAATATCGTCACTCTGAAGGCTCAGCCAGAGTTAACCCAGCTCTAAATGGGTACGTGGTATCATAAGTTTGGAAACTACTGAGGAATAGAAGCATACTAAGTATCATATAATTGGAAACGTTCTTAAGTTTTTAGTATTAAATATTATCACCTGAAAATGTTTATAATTTAAAATCACATGCTTTTTTTTGTTTGGATATTTTTTATATCAGCGAATGTTTGCGCTTTTGAAATGGCTCTGTTCATAGAGAGACAATTTCTAACCAAAAGCTTAAGGCTAAACGTCTCAATTTGTATCCAATGCTATTATCCCCAATCATCCCCATGCTAAGAAATTGCGAATAGCCGCCAAAATCTAAGCGATTTTGAGCTGTCTTATTTGTGGTAATTTCTGATTTTTAATGAAAAAAAAGGTTTCACTTTTTCTCCTTTTTACATGGCGGAAAAAAATAAATCAAGCTATTTGAGTTTGTTGAGTAAAACGTAATAAATGGGAAAATAAATTAACATTTATTTGGTTGATTCGACCAATATTTTGTGAAAAAATGTTGGTTTATGATTCTTTTTTTTAAAGGTCTGAAAAACATTATTTACTTTTAATTTTAGTCGGGGGTAAAAGCTAGAATGTTGGACAAGGTTGTAGATTTTGCAATCTACAACCATTACAGGAAGTCTTAGTGCTCTATCACAAACCGTTTGAAAGCAAAAGAAAAAAAACTACACTAATTGGCTACACTAATAGCCAATTTTGATATGTCAAAAAAAGGATAATAAAATAGTTTTTACAGAGTCACTGATTGAAAAAGCTCATCTGTGGAATTCATTGAGACTGTTGTTGTAAAATAAGGAATTTTTTGTATTTTTATGCGTTATCATTTGGTCAAAGTAATGCTAATAGTCTAGGTATTAATGCACAATTGGGTCCATTGAGAAGGAAACCTGTTAAGAAAGCAATTCTTACTTCATAATATGCAGTAAAATTGTAGCTAACGTATTTGAGGACGTTTCCACTTCCCCCTCCTAATCTGCAAATATATAGCCTAAATTATATATTTCCCATTTCTTGATATAGTGGAAGCGCCCTAAAAATGTGTTCAGTACAATTTTTCTGCATATTATGAAGTAAGAACTGTTTTCTTAAAATATTTTCTTCCGAATAGCCCCAATTGTTCATTAATACTTTAGTCTATACTAATGCGGCTCATTCCAGCTTTGAAAAATCATGAGGCCAAATCTTGTTCTAACTTTGAATTCGTTCAGTAATAAATTTGGAAACAAAACGGGTAAAATTGTGAACATACAATTATAGCTGAAAAATTAAATAAAAATAAAGGAAGAATAAAAGGATCTACCTTGAATCTTTCAATGCCGAAGTTTCATATCTGTGGTGGGTAGATCGGGTAGCGGATTTCGTGAATAGCATTTATTTAAGCCATCATTACTTTGTATTCATGAGGAAAAGTCATGTATTCGTGTCCTATAAAGGGAAAACCATATGCGAGAGTACACACAGGATGCTTGAGGAAATGGATTACCACCCGTTATGGTTCAATCTTCCCTTTGTGTCTTGCTTGATATTAGATTAAAAAACAAGTTCTTTCCAAAAGAAAGGCAAGCGCGATGTTCAAACTTAAACGAAATACATTATCCTATATGTGGTTGGACTGCTCCCCCCCCCCCCAAATCATCGCTTTGTACGCTAAAGTTTAACTTATGCTTCATTGAGAGTAGAGTCAAATCTGTAGTATTTGTTTAAACTTTAGCGGAAATAGCGAGGTGGTGGTGCCCCCCTCATGCATAGGATAAATTTTGTTCATTTAAGTTTTATTGTCGTTCTTTACTCTCATTTGAAAAAGAAAACGTCTTTTATTCATACTGTTGGTATTATATACAGGACTTGTCCTAAATATTAGTGATAAAGCATGATTTTTGCATAACAATGCTTCGAAAATGATAGTTACCCCCTAAAATTTTACTTTGGGGGACGCGGTGGGACTGAAATGCCAAAAGTATTTTTTTGGGTTGTTAACTGGAATCTTTAGGGGGGTTCAGACGGATATGACTCTTGGGGAGGGGGATCTTGTATTTTAAAGTCAATATATTGTTGTAATAAGAGGGTAACTACCACCATTCCTTCAGTATCCATACTGCATGCAAGGCCGTACCCAGTATTTTTTTCGGAGGGGGTTTCTACTCAAAGTTTTTATTCGGGGGGGGGGGGGAGGTTACACAAAAAAAATTCAGAAAGCGCATACAAAATTTGTTTATATCCATGTTTCTTACGTTTTTACGAGGCAAAAAACATTTCGGGAGCGGTTCAAACCCCCCTAACCCTCCCCCCTTTGGATACGGCCTTGACTGCATGCTTAGTCCAAATGCATTCCCCAAAATGATAGAAGCTCTGGGATAAATCTCCTCATCCTCCATATCGACCTGAATTACCTTTCACAAAAATTTTGAAAAACAGAACTTAAAAATATACTTTAGCTTGAGGTGTTTCCTCCCACACAAAAAGATCCACTGTCTTACTGACCCTTAACAGTAATTGTGCATACCGTTAATATTATTTTATTAACGATCCATAACATTCTTGGGTACTTAAGTATTAAACGTAGGCTACTCTTTTATATACTGCTAAAGAAGTTAAGTTTGGTTAATCTTAATGAAATAAAATAAAATAGGATGAATATATAATAGTTTAGAAACAAATTTGGGCTATATATTTGCACATTGGGGGGGGGGGGGTGGGGTGGGGTGGAGGGTAAAGCATACCATATATTAAATACGTAGCCTAACCTAACCTAGGTTCCTCCCCCCCCCTAAACCCCAAAAACAACAGTTTAAATATCTTAAACGCAATGAAAACTACTCTTTGCATTCCAATTCTTAAATCAAGGACGTCAGTTAGGGAGGGGGATTTCCCCTCCTCCTTTAATTTTGAAAATATATATTATTTTCCATTCTCATTGAAATTTTCCTTTGTATTTTCATTTTAAAATGCCATTTTTTTGGTAACTTCGATGTAAAATTGAAAAGGTAAAACAAAATTGTCCATCCTTGATTTTGAAAAATCCATTTTGCCGTCCCTCTCCCTACATTTTTCTGAATATTAGCCACTGGCTAGCATATTTACCATGCTCTGGCTACAATTGTGCAAATCGGCTCTTTACTGCCGTGCGATCTCTTTTGTTTCTTAAAAAGGTCAGCTGTAAATTTTTATGTTCGTTCGAATCATTCCTCTCCTGATAGTCAGCTACCACTGGCTCTATGCGCAGGGCTTCCACTCTCGAAAATTCAAATTCGGGGACAAGTATTAAAAATTTGGGGAGTTTTCGGGGACAAGTCTTCAAGATTCGGGGATTTTTCGGGGAAAAAAACAAAATGCAATTTCGTTGCAAAAATTTGGAAGCCAAAATTGTTTTAGCTTCGCTTTCAGGCTCAAGTAGGGCTTGGATCTGCGTAGTAAATTAAGCCTTTGACAAAATACGTCGTAGAGCCAGAGCCCGGTATTGGAACCCATAGCTGAAAACGCTTATTGCTGATATTGCGACAAAAACATCAAAATTGTTTAAAAAAAAAAGAAAAATAGTGAACACATGTGAACTGTAAATACCTGTAGCAATTTTTTATTAAGTCATTAATCTCAGTAATCCATTAATAATATTAAAAAAAAACAAATATTGTTTGAAGTTTCTAGATAAGTAAATTAAATAGAAAAATTCAACCTATAAGTACGGGGTATTATTAAAACTTAAAACAAACGAGAACTAAACTAAACAAGTAAATTTAAACTTAAATTAAAAAGGGGTTTTGACGACAATTGACAAATTATTGGTTTTTCATGCTTCTTCTAAGGTCTTAGGTATTTAACCCCCCCCCCCCAAAAAAAAAATGCTCCCACGGAAAAACGGAAAATACCCCCCCCCCCTCCTCACAAAAATATTCCCCGCAGAAAATGCTTCCCCGCTGAAAATACTCCCCACGGAAAATACCCCAGAGGAAAATATCTCCCGCGAAAAATACTCTTGGAAATACCCCCTCCCCGTGCGGCTAATCCCCCCTCAGAACATACATTTTTTTTCATTGTGTGAGTCTACTAAGCTTTCGGTTCTTTTGGTTACGGCAAAATTACTATATATTCACCGATTGACCCCTAGCACTCCCACCAACCCTATGACCATCCATTTTCCAGATATAATACTTATTGCAGTCTCATTTTTATATCATCCTCTAAAATGCCTGGACATGATATCTGTTGGCTACAAATCATACAAAATTTAATTTTTCTTTTACGTTGCAATAACATTATTTGGCATTATTAATCAACTGCTCTTGACAAATAATTCCGAAAACATATACAACTTGACAAGAAAACGACACCAGACTAATAGCCGATTTTTTACTTTAAGCTGTATTGTAAATTTTCTTATGGATAATATTTTTGGGCTACTTCCGTCTATTCCCCGACCTTTTACATAGTCTATAGCTAAATTTTGCCTCATTAGGAGGGGGAGGGAGTGGTGCATTTGTTTATGGTAATAAGATTGTATTTAGGGATAGTTCTTAGGAAGAATTAAATTATACCACATTTTCTTTAATTTTTTTTTGTTTCTATCTCTGAATTAGCCTTCATTCAGGGTTATTAATTATTAAAGCATTAGAAATTGTAAAGGTAGACATTAGATATTTAAACAAATTTATTTGTCTATTCCAATTTGAGCAGAATATATTTCCCGTAAAATTTCCTTTGCCTATCTAACAGGTTTGCAAGACCGTAAGAAGATCCCAAAACTGCAGTTCAAACCGTGGTTGAGTGATTTTTGGGGAAATTTTGGGGATTCGGGGAACCAAATTTTTTTTCGGGGAGAGACATAGATTTTCGGGGAAATTCCCGAAAATTCGGGGATAGTGGAAGCCCTGTCTATGCGATCTCAAATGATGAAAAAGAAAAAGAAGAAGAATAAATTGATAAACGAATGACAGATATCTGTGACTGTCATTCTCGAGAAAAATCCAAATGTTATTATTTTGGTAGATAAGGGTTGCAGTATCCGCTCAAGAGTTCTTGGTCATGTTAAATTCGATGGTGCAAATTTTATTTAGACTGATCCTTTTTTGGCAGCGGCATCAATTGGGGGAGAGGGCGTATGCCTTCCCCTAGAATTGTTTTGCCGTCCTAAATTTTGAAAAATACCTCTTTTTGGGTATTTTCATTGAAAGTGCTTCTTTGGTATTTTCATTGAAGAAAAAAAAAGTAAAACCCCCTCATCCTAGATTTCTAAAAATGCGTTTTTAGAAAGTATTTTCTCCTATGTTTAGGGGAAAATACGTTTCCCCCTCCCCTATGTTTATTGAATTGACGCAGCTGCTTTGTGGGTGTGTTTTTTCTCCCTTTTCTAAAATTATTTGCCGTTTTCTTATTATAATAACTTTTTCATTGGTGATATCCAGCCGAGTACATTTTATATGTTTTGATTTAACATAAGAAGAAAATACTGTTGATATAGGCGGTTAAATGGGTGATATTCCCGCCCTTATTTGCGATAATTTATTTTCGTCGGACTAGATTTACTTATTTATTTTTGTTTACTTATTTTTGTTTCTGCTCATTTTAGTTTCCATTCTTTCTTTCATTGTAATTTCTCTTCGTTTTAATATGATTTATTATATTGCTTTATTTCTATCTGCTTTAGGTTTTAATGCCGCTCTTTTCTTTTCTTTGAAGCATTTTTTAACATTAAAACATTAACTTCCATTCGCTTTTTGAATTGATATGGTGTTATTACATGTTAATTATAGGGATATTTGTAAAAATTTATAAAACTTCTGCTGAAATAGTAAAACTTAGGATTTAAACTTAAATTTAGGCAAACATTAAATTCATCATTCGCAGTATCTAAATAAAGATTAATAAATTGAAAAATACGGGATGACTTCAGAGGGAATCAGAGGAATATTATTTTTGGTCGCCCTCCTCAGAAGGACTTTATTGGACAGAATCCAACCTGACCCTCATCATGTCGACACCCTTGAACATGGACATATGTATATCATTAAAAAATCGCAATTATTGCAGCTGCACCAATCAAGAAACGGCGTTGTTGGCATTGGGGTAGGAGGGGGATTGGAGGAGAAACGAACCCTCTTTATGTCTCCATTCATACGGTACAATCATGAGGGATCCTGTGACAATGATGCCCATAGGCTACCGAGAGAGCGTTTTGTGCCAAGGTTGGAGGCAGCGAAGCTGCCGAGCCATCTGGCTGTAGACCATAGTGGGCTAGACAAAAGTTGGGACTTAAAATTTTTCATTGATTTGCCTAGAATTGATCACCTAAGACTGATAATCTCTGTGATAGCTTGCCGGGGAATTTATTGAAAAGGCAAAAGTTGAGATTCGCTTGAAGTTTGGTGGGCAGATAGGTAAACCAAAGGGACTCTCCACATAGAATATTAGACCGCTGATATTTGCAGTCCTTTACTAGCAGGCATCAATGTTTCGTGCTTCAGGAATCCCCCTGTTTTGAAACTGAAGCCTGTTACCACCTCGGCCGAAATAATTTAGCACGTCAGAAATCTACGGATCTGGGTACTTCCTTGTACAACAAAGGTGGGGCTCAGTAGTGGTGCCTCCTCTTAAAATTCATCCTCTCTTTTTTCTTACAACGCAGTACATACCTCATTAGTTACAGCGATTCCGGCCGCTTTAGTGAAGAGGTTGGAGAAGGGGCATACACCTGTGTAAATTTTCATTGTTGTGACCCGTTTACCAAATTTACCTGCCCTATAAGTTTCAAGCTGATTGATGAAACAATACCTGCCTATCTTTTTGCTCAAACATTGGGGGTGGGGGGTGCTGCCGGAGGGCCACTTTTAATCAGACAAATTGAAAATCATTTTATGATCTTTCTGCTATAACTTTGCATATTTTTCAAATAAATCTCTCAGTTCGGGAATGGGGTTGGTGTTGGAGGGACCACTGGCACTTTTTGGTTTTCCAATCATGAAAATTGAAAACCCCTGTGTGATTCCTGTTCGGAGAAGTCCAACATACCAACCGTGTCAGTCCAAAGCTTGGACTTTGCTTTTCTTTCGGGCCTAGTCAAGACTTAAACCATTTCCCCAATACTTTACCGGAATTTCGCAGCTTGAGCCTTGCTCACTTTTAAACCGACTGGGGACTTGGTTCGTTTTCGTACTAAGTTATGGGTGAGAGCACTTATGATGTAAAAGCTGTGGAGTACCTCTTACATTTTCTCGAAATAAAATAAGATTTTGAAACAATCAGAATGCATAAATTAAATAAGTATTTATAGCCTAAGAAGAATTGATTGCCCAACTGCCTGAATTATTCAAATATAGTTGAAATGATTTGATAACTAGACAAATATGATAAGATCATCCAGATGACATTGCTAACATCAAATCAAAAAAGAAAAAAACCTATGGGGCTTTAAACCCCCATTCCAATTGTGACCTGATTTTCATTTTGTCACAGTTGCATTTTTTTACACTCTTCGTAACACAGTTGATAGATATATTTATATATATATATATATATATATATATATATATATATATATATATATATATATATATATATATATATATATATATATATATATATATATATATATATATATATATATATATATATATATATATATATATATATATATATATATATTTGGAAAGATAAGACAGTAGAATTATCATTTATGTTCGTGTTTGTAAAAGACAAAGATGAAATAATCAAAAGAATTCTAGTTTAGTATATATATATATATATATATATATATATATATATATATATATATATATATATATATATATATATATATATTTGGAAAGATAAGACAGTAGAATTATCATTTATGTTCGTGTTTGTAAAAGACAAAGATGAAATAATCAAAATAATTCTAGTTTAGTACTTTGTGTCAGTTTTTGACACTGGTAATATTTTGTGATTGTGTGCCGATGTGTATTTCTTTCTACTACTACTACGATCTAAATTCTTTTTTTAGACATAGTTTGCAATAATTATTGAATGAATTTTAATATATATTTTTAGGTATATAAAGCAGCGTTCAGATATCATTAGAAGTAGCAGTAAAAACTTGTTTTTGTTTTGTTTTTAATATGAAAATAAATCTAAATTAGAATGTACCATTTTTGGCCTTTTGATGCCATTATCGTTGTTTAAATCTTTATCTACCTCCTATTATAAAAATATTTCTACTTATTTTTTTTTTTTCAGAGACCAAATGATCCAAGTTCCGATCTTTCAAAATTGGACGAAAGTGTCGATTCACTTCGTGATGTGGGAAGTCCCTTTTATCCGGAAGTGAGCCTTTCAGACGTTCCCGAGACAGATGCTTCCCAGCTTGAGTCTCCCTTGCGTGTTCGGAAAGATCTGCTTGGTGATTCAGACCTAGTAACTTCAACATCTCCCGGATCTAATGATGCTATTGAAAGGAGTAGCTCAGCTACGACATTGTCTACACTAGATGAAGAAGTAAAGAAAGAAGGTGGGGAAAACTACCCTTTTAATGTTTTGGAAGACACCGCTTCTGGGAATGGGATAACAGCTATTTGTCCATTTTGCCTAAAAGACTGTAAACGGACAGCTGAATTGCGCGCACATATCAGAGCACATACTGGCGAGAAACCGTTTCAGTGTGACATATGTGGTGCGCCATTTGCTCGTAGTGCTCATTTGAAGCGCCACCGTCGTGTGCACACAGGAGAAAGACCGTTCGAATGCCCCAGATGTGGTAAAACATTTTCAAGACAAGATAAGCTAAAATTGCATGTGGATCGCCATGTTTTTAAAGATGGTGGTTGTGTGCCTATACCTAAAGCTGAGAGGGAGGCAATGGCAGCTTTAAAGCTGCAGGAAGAAGCAGCGTCAAAAATTACACAACAAGCAAATGTTCAAAATGAAAGTCCATCAGAGCTACGTTCAATTGCTCCCAAGCCACAGGATAACCCCCCTATTTTGCCTAATGTGCCTACATATGTGCCCTTTGGAGAGATGAATTACCTATCTCTACTATCTGTGCCTCCACGATCAATGATTAATGCAGATTTTAGTGCCGCCTTCATACGCTCGGCAGTTCATGAGCAAACATTGCGACAAATTTTTCAGAGTGCCACACAAGCGGCGCTTCCTTTACAATCAATTAAACCACGGGCCCTACCAAGCTCTACTGAGGGTCTTGTCAATTATGTTCAGCAGATTGGTGACTGTACAGTTAAAACAGTGGAAGGATCGAAGTGATTATTTTCTTCTAGTTGAATTTCTAGTGCCTAAATGTTCCCAGTGCATTTTCACTGCCTGAAAATCTAGACGGAAATGTAGTATTTTCAAGAAAAAATAATATGCGGTTTTACAAAAAGGGGAAAATTACTACATAATCAGTGTTCTATCACTTCCTTCCTGTTTCCACCGGACGATCAACCCACCAAAGTGCCTCTTAATTAGACTTGTTCTCAGCTAACTATTATTGCCTAAGGGTTCCACTTCATTTTTTAACGGTCGGCCTATGTGCGAGACGTGGTTGTTGTTTTGTCTTTCCTGTTTTTTAAGATTTATGTGTCTGTATGTCCAGATTTGTTTTATAGTCAACCACAAGCGACTGGGGGGTTAGATTTTATAGCAAAAAGATAGCAAAAGTCCTACAAATGCTATTAGTTGCAATGATCATATTGAGAAACTTGCTGCTTTATTTGAAAGTTTTTTTTTGTCTTTTTCGTACCTTCAAAACCAAAGCTTTAAACTAGGATAGCTTACAGCTATATAGTCGTATAGGTCAATGCATTGCCTACAGTCGCATCACTAAAACGGGCCTTATGTTTCGTACCCAGAAGTGCTAGGACCAATTTTAAAGAATATTGACGGATTCTTATTTTGCGCATTTGTTTGTATGCCTGATATTCAAGGTTAATTGTTTATAAATATAACCAAATGTATAAGACAATAATTCAGTATTAAAGTGAACCAAGTCCAAAAAATAGTTGTGAAAATATAAAAATCAAATAACTTCGGTTAAAGCTCTAATTATACTGGTCAACTAGTCAGTTGTTTCAAGAACTAAAATATATAGTTTCGATTGAATTTCTTACGCTAAATTCATATTTGCAACCAGATTTTTTACAAGAAACTAGTTTTTAATTAATGATTTTTTTTTGTAATATTAATTTTTTTGCAATTGTTTAGAAAAATTTTCTGTACCAGCTTAAGATTTTGAGCTCAACGATTCTGATTATATTTTAGTTTCAGCTGACGAAAGTGCACTAGAAAATTTTCCAAATAAGTAAAATTAATTTATTGATGTTTAGAACACTCCAATTACGCCAAAAAAAAAAAAAAAAAAAAAAAAATTCAAAAATGAATATGCGGAAACAGAAGCAATTGACAACAGTCTTACTGTATTTTTCAGTCCAGCGTTAAAAGTTCTATTAGAATCACCTGTTTTACTTCTTGAAAGGACAACACAAATCTAGATTGATTGTTCATTGTTATTGGATAATTTATAAAGACATTCAACAAGCCTCACCGAAAACATTTTGGGTTTTATCACAGTAAGCTGTATGTGATGGTGTATTATGTAATTGCTTCTTAAACTTTTGGGAAGTCAAAAATTTTCTCTCTAAGACCAGTGCCATTTTGAAGTGATCGATATAATATGATAATATCAGAGCAGCAAAGATGTGTAATGATTTCAAACTATAAACAGGTTCAGGTGATAAAACGTAAATTTAGAAACATCATAAACAGATTTAAAGTAAAATTAGAAACTTGAGGCAAATTTAAATTTTATTTAATAATGCTTTTTATAACAAATCACTATTTTTTTTTATTTAATAATAATTAGTACTGAACAGGCTTTTACTACCAAATAATTCACTGCCAAGTTTAAGCGCGCGTTAATTGGTCGCAACGTAACCCCACATAAAATGTTCTGGTTGGAGTTTTCAAGAAAACATTGAGCTAAGACTTCATCTTTGCGCCGGAAAAAAACTTTTACTATTTATAGTTTCCCCCTATATAAAGACCCAAAATGCCTTTAGCAATTTGAAGCCTTAGACCCCACAGTGGTTATTTTCATAAAAATCCAGCCTAATATGAATTTACCGTGCCGTTTGTGGCAAATTAAACAGGGCTTGATTTGATTCACTTTAATACCGACCTCTTGTTCAATTACCTTTATTTTACATTATTAGTATAGGAGAAATTAAGTGTGTTGTGTTATCTTCACCGTTTGTCTATGGGGTGGGTGCAATCTTACGTTTGTTTGCTTAACAATGGTTGAAGATTGAACATCCTTCTTGAGGCTAGATGAAAGGGGGTGGGGGCTAAGGTCATCGTACTGGCCTCCTTGTATATGTAGGTCAAGAATCTCCTTAATATTTTCATCTGTTTGTGCAAGTGGTGTTTACCACACATGGCAATGAAATAGGATTTAAAATAGTTAGTAAGATTTTGATGATGTCAAGTCAAATTTAAAATATTAAAGATATATCATTTAAAAAGGGTTCCCAACTAGGGATGCATACGTTCTTGGGGTGCGAAAGGGGTTTTTGGGGGTGATTTTAAATGGCCGTGTAATTAGTTTATAGGGTATATTCATAAAAATAGCATGGTATTTCAGAAAAAAAAATTGTAGCTTATTCTAAAGAGAGACGTGATATATTTGGAAGTTTCAAAGGAGTGTAGACCTAGAAAAGAGGGTGGTAACTCAAGGGCGTCAATTCTCTGAAATGCAGGAGCAGGGCTTTTCTTCTGTTTTTCTGTTCATAGAAGCGTAAAAATAGGCATTTTTCAGTGAAAATACCAAAAATAGAGTATTTTTTAAAATCTAGGGAGCCAAAAAGTCTAGGGGAGGAGGTAGCCTCCCTTATTAAAGGAACCATGTGGACGATCCTGATCTAAGACATGGAGAGGCGTGTCCATGGGATAAAAAAATTAACAGGTACAGGGCTTCCCATCAATACTGAGAATATAGCAAGAATTGCAATTTAAATAAAAATATTACCGAATATCTTCTATAGCTTTCAAACACAAAAACTTTAGTGGTGTTTAGGCCCGCCCTTAAATCGGGAATTCCAGAAAATTTATACTTCTCACAAAATGGGGAGAGGGGGATACCTATTGGAATGACTTGAAAATCTCTGAGTCCTTGATTATTGTTTTTCGCTAATTTTACCAGGATAATCTGAACCTTTAAATAGCTACTCCATCTTGTGCTACCCCCCCCCCCCTCTCCCACTGGAATACGTAAGTGATACTGTTTAAGACAAACATCTCGGCTCAAAGTATGGGTTTCAATCTTCAGCCATGAGTGTGCATTGTGTTTGCGTTGTGAGTTTATTGTTTCACGGTTGTTGTGCTTGAAAGCTTTATTTAGCACTTTTTGTTTTAGTGACGTAATTTTTATCTTGGACAGAGTTTCGGCTTGAATTGTAGCTGTATGTTTTTGTTATGATAGAATGGACTAAGCACATTCTAAAAAAATGAAGCGCACATATTAGGCAAATATTGCTAGCAAAGCTACTTTATAGTACAGCCAATGGTGCCAATTTACGAAAACATAGAAGGGGGAGGGTAAATGCGCTTCAAAAATTTAGGAGGGGTCAATTTCGTTGTTTTTTCGATTTTCTTAGTAAAAAAAAAAAATTTATTTTTCAATGGAAATACAAAAACGAAGGGGGGGGGCTTAATGGCCCCCACCCTCCTATTTGCGCAATTTTTTGTTTAAAAAGTTTTCATCTCATAAAGGTTCATGATGTTAAAACTTATCTCAAACTCCCGACAAGCTAGCCATTTAACACATCAGCCTTCAAAATTAGCACTTAAAAACAGGGGCATAATTTTCTATGGGGCAGAAGGTCAACTGCCCCTCCCAGACCACGGTTCCCACTTCTTAGAAAGAAATACAAGTTAAACTTAAATAAGGGATACTAAGTTGAGAAAACAACCATTTTACGGTATTAACATTTTCGATTAAAGATTTTTTTTCATATTTCACATCTTAATAAGGCTCAGATTTTTATTTGAAGGACATCATATGAATACCTGCATGTTAAATTGAAAAATTCCAATACAAGCAATTAGAAATAGATGGCGCTAATTTCGTCAGACGTCTTATTACCCTATTTCTTTAATATCTGCATCTGCACAAAGCAAGTATTATCCCATTAGTTCCACTTGTTCAAGTCCCATTGGCAATAAGATTTTACTAATACCGAAATTTAGCTAGTGCTAATTCAAACCAGAATTTTTCACCAAATTAGAGAACACCGAATATGAAAAATCTGCTTGCTCAAATTTGTGCTAGCTGAATCTCGATTTTAGTAAATATCATTGTCAATGAGCCTTTAACAATTTTTGTTTATATTACTATACAGTAGATACATATCTCCGTTTGTTAAATGTAATGGTCGACTACAACCAGGCTGCTGTTTATTCAAAAAGTGTTATGGGATTTGATTCCACTCGAATGGTTTTTGACAACCAATAATGCTAAAATACTATGAATTGCTGAAAATTTTGACGTCAGAAAAGATGGAATCACTTGCCAGAAAATCCTACCAATCGGCCTTCTTTCTTTCAAGCTCTATGGATATTTTATAGGTGATTGAAGAAACTGAATGTGACTCGAGTTTATTTTTACTATAATCAGTCATCAAGGAAGGTTTTTTTTTCATGCCTCCAAGACGAGACAAAGACAATTTTTATGTCGAAAGTTTCATCTTCCAATTATTTCTGCGAGTAAGAAAAGGGAAATCTAATTTTGGAACAGCTAAAATATAAATGTGTGGAGCAATAAGAGAGGATTGGGGGCTGCAAGAATGTGCCCTAACTACCAAATCCCGATGCTTCTACGATTTATATTGTAATTCTTTTCATATTTCAAGTTTACCCCCCCCCACCACTCTGAATACAATTGTAATATTTGAAAAGACCAATCGACAGAATGTGCTCAGTTCAGGTTTCTTTTTTAAAGGCTAATTTATAGTTTAGAAGATTTGTCTATTTTTCGCTTTTGAGTACCAAAGATCAGAACGTTTATTTTTACACCAAAAGACAAATTAACGAAGCAGAATCAGTTCTTTATTTCTGTGGTAGTTGCGATGATGGATTTTATATTCTTTGTTTAAGAGTTGGCGCAAGTTGTTAGAAATAAATCTGTTATTATATGTTACTATGAAGGTTTTAAACCTTCGTTTCTACCAAAGTTGTAGTTAATGGCAATCAAGTTATTATTGAAATCATTTTGTTATGTTATTTAAGCGACGCTCTCACAGTATATATTGGTTTATTGCTACCTTAAGATTTTTGAGGCACTTTTTTGCACAGTTCATCTTTCTTTTTCTTTGCTTTTTTTTCTTCCTGGAGTTATCTTAAGATGTCGCTTGGCTATTTTTTCCTTTATAAGACGTGATTTTATAAGAACCGCGTTTCCCTGGTAATAATACTTTTTTTTGCAATGAAAGATTGCTGTGCAAATTCTTTTTTCCTTACTTTCTAAGAATTCTGAATAGAAAATAATGCTTGAAATCATGTTCTTTTTACAAATCCTTTTTTTATTAATTCCTTCTATTATCATCTTCTTTTTCATCGTATATTCTTCTATCATATCTTCTTTTTGTCCATTGTCAAAGACTTTTAAAATCTGAAGTCTAAACACGGTATATACGAACTGAAAATGAAATATAGACATTAATTTTCCGCATAGGGCATATTCCAAAGGTTAGTTAAGTTTTTAAAGTTCTGTGAGAGCTCAGCTTTAGAAGATATTTCAGCTGTTTTAGTTGATTTCTGTTTAGTTTTGATCCTTTTGTTGATTTTCCTGAATTTCAAGACTTTGTAAGTACTACCCACTCGTATTAATAAATAACACTATGAAATGATGATTATGGTCATAATTAGGACCCTATTTTTCTTTCTCTCTATGTTTCTGTTATCTCCCCTTTCTCTCTCTCTCTCCTCTCTCTCTCTCTCTCTTTCTCTTTCTCTCTGTTATATTTCAACTTTAATGAAAGGTATACGTGAGTTGGATTAACTTGGGTTTTCCTGAAAATAGACGGATTCTAAGGTTTTTTTTTTTATCTATTTTTGATTATGAGACAGGAAGGGCTAGGCTAGTATGTGAAGCATGGGTAAGTAAAAATACTTACCAATATGCCGCATTGCCCTTTCCAAAAAGCTGGCACTTTTGTCTCGGTTCAATGCGTAGCGAAAACAAAATAAGATTAAAGTGAATGCCACGATTTTATGATTAATTGAATTGTTGTTTAGGATAATCTTAGATAAGTCTTGTTTCAGAGAATTTGAGTTTCATTCATTATTATTTTCTCATACCCTTTATCATAGTCTTAAAAAGAGCTATGGAAATCCGTTTCCGTGTTCACATTATAGCGATGGAATAATTGAACTTAGAAAGTGATGGGTCATACTAGTAGGTGTATTTTTCATGTCAGAAATTAGTTCCAATAGCCTTTTGACGAAACACAAAAATGGATAAATTGTCTGTGTTTTACCGTAGACTTAGTAAAAAGCGATGTGTTTCCGATGTATCGTTATTTTTGTGTTTTCTCCAGGGTCATCATATAGAACGAATAGTCTTAAAATGACGTGTGTATGCGTGGGAGGGTTTGGGGTATGATTCAATAAAAAATTATATGGCATTTTGTGAGCTAAAACTGATTGAAGGGCAATAAGTCAGCATAAAACGCCCCATCTGCCCTCAGGAATCCCCCAATCCCATATTACATTGGATCAAAATTTCAAAGTAGCCATTTTTATCAGAACGGTCAAAAAGTCCAAAAAATATTCCTCTGAGGTAAAATGATAAATGCAACCCCCAGAAATAAGGGTTCCAATATATTCAAAAAAAAGAAGAAGAAAAACATAAATTCAATTTAATAATTTTATTCCAGTCAAGTGACCATAAAAACAACACAAAAGGAACAACAACAGCAAAAAAACATAACTTAGAACAAGCAAAGTGCAGGAAAATAGCCAGGTCAGGATCTTGAGACTCACAAGCTCCTCATCTGATGCCAATAGACGCTCATACAGCGAAAAGTGAGTAGATACTTGTGCTCGTAAGATACTTGTATTTCCTAAGAAAATATTTAAGGGAAATGGGAAATTCCTGGGTGGGTTTAAAGAGGGAGACTTTGAATGGATTGGGACGGAGGAGGAGCGTGCGTAGCTGTGTTGGCCTCAAGCGGCTTGATGCTGTAGTGAATTGTTATAAGCAGTTGTAGTGGTAAACGAAAACAAGCACTCAGCTCAGTCGCACTAAAATAAGGAGGCAGTTTATGCAGGAAATATAGGGTATGTATCATTGTACACCACTTTAAATTAAAATAAAATATGAATAGTTTGATAACAAACAAGAGACAATCCGACAATATTGGTGCAGTAAGCACGAAAAAGAAAGTTCTTGATCTCAAGTGAGCAACTACAAAACCGGTGGGGCAGTAGATTTTCTCTGAGGTATTCTGACCTTAAAGAATGGCGAATGTGGGCATCGTATGGCAAATGCTCATTAAAGATGAGCCCTAAGTATTGGAATTCCTTTCGTTTTTAAATAGTTTTAATGATTGAATTTTAATGTAAGTTTCTTTTATAGTGTTTTTATTCTCATCGTCTGTTTTGCTGAGGACGGCCCTTGGATATAGGGTCGAAATATTCATTTAAATTTGCGTTCCACTGTCTTGTATAAAAAAAAAATTTCCTGTTGTTCTTCTTATTTGTTTATGATGGAAATACAGTGTGGTCTTCGTCGCTATTTGCGTCTAAATGACACAGTAGGTTTTTTAGGAGTGTAAAGGGCGGCAACACCACTTATTTGTGGTTATTTATGTTTGTTTTGAGTTGGGCTTCACCGTTTGTTTTAATTCCGTTTTTTTTTTTTTTTGATTTTTTTTTTTTTTTTTTTTTTTTTTTTTTAATTGAATTTCTTCATTCATTGTAGTTTCTCCTTGTTTATGTTTGATATCTCATACAAATTAACTTTTGCTAGTTATGAGTTTTAAAGTCGGTCTTTACTTTCGTGAAAAGAACTATTTTTTTTAATAAGAACAAAAGAAAATAGATTTTTTTTTACCAAAATTTAAATTTTACCTCATCTTCGTGTTTTTACCCATATATCTTATGTCTTCTTGTTTCTCAAGGGGAGGGGCATTGCACGCCCCTACCACCGTCCATGGCCCTGTGCCAAATGCCACTGCCCTATTTGCCTGGCTTTGACTGTCACTTAAATAAAACACATTCAACATGATGTGCGAAATTATGCCCACACACATACACATGTACTAAATTTACATGAAATACGGACTACCGGTATTTCCCTTTTCTTTCTTGGAGTCTTAAACTACGTTTGTCGTGCAGACGCAACATTGTAATTGTGAGTCAAATTAATGAGAAGCCGAAGCAGAAGTGGCTGCACATCACCTTCTCCTTAGTTTAAAAAATCATGATTGTTTTCTTTGATAAAGTCTTCTGATAAATAGCAAACACTAAAAGTTTTCCAAGAACCTATTATGTAATTTTCAACCGAATCAAAAGAAAGAAAAAGAAATACTATAGTTACAGTGATCTAGTTAAGGATTTTTCTCCAATAATATCTTCGCAATAGACTAAAAATTAATAACTCGAAAACGATTTTCGTCGATATCGACCGACTGACGGAGACACGAGTGACTCAGGTGAATTTTACCTACAGTTACAGGAGCAAATAGACAGGGTCCCAGGTAGAAATATGGATAATTTCTTAGACCACACTGCTTTTCCATTAAAAACAAAAAAATTTTTTAAACACGAAAAACGGGTTTTAATTTTCTAACAAGCAGTGAACTACAAAACAATTAATTATGCACAAAAGCTCCGAATATTTCGGCCCCACATCCGGGAGCCTTTCTCAACGGACAAAAAAATAAATAAATAAAGCAAAAAAAAAAGCAACTTAAATTACATTACAATAAAACATACTAAATACATAAAGAGAACAAAAAGCAAAAACGAAAGAAAAATATAAATAAATAAGAACAAAACTCACATATTAATTAAACACTTCCATGCACTGAGTGTCTTTCAACTGGCCTCCTCTCAGTATATAAATGGAAATATATTAAATAAGCACTTCCATGTACTGAATGTCTATATTGATTCTACTCGCCTCCTCCCAGTATATAAATTGAAATCTATCAAAAATGAAGAATATATTTATACTTAGACCAAAACAATAAAAGGTCAACTAACCCCCTGTCCATAACCCTTAATTAAATTTCACAAGTTCATCAACCATTTTATGAATTATAAATTGAATGGATTCGTTTTGTTGCAAGCTTAGCTGCAGTTCGTTTACTTTTCTCATCATTTAACCCATTCTGACCTTTGTTTTGTTGAACAAAGGTCAGAATGGGTTAAATGATGAGAAAAGTAAACGAACTGCAGCTAAGCTTGCAACAAAACGAATCCATTCAATTTATAATTCATAAAATGGTTGATGAACTTGTGAAATTTAATTAAGGGTTATGGACCGGGAAGTTAGTTGACCTTTTATTGTTTTGGTCTAAGTATAAATATATTCTTCATTTTTGATAGATTTCAATTTATATACTGGGAGGAGGCGAGTAGAATCAATATAGACATTCAGTACATGGAAGTGTTTATTTAATATATTTCCATTTATATACTGAGAGGAGGCCAGTTGAAAGACATTCAGTGCATGGACGTGTTTAATTAATTTGTGAGTTTTGTTCTTATTTATTTATATTTTTCTTTCGTTTTTGCTTTTTGTTCTCTTTATGTATTTAGTATTTTTTATTGTAATGTAATTTAAGTTGCTTTTTTTTTTTTTTTGTTTTTTTTTTTTTTTTTTTTTTACGTTTATAAAGGCTCCCGGATTTGGGGCCGAAATATTAGGAGCTTTTTTTCAAAATTAATTGTTTTTTATTTCAATGCTTGTTATAAAATTAAAACCCGTTTTTCGTGTTTAAAAATTTTTTTTTGTTTTTAGTGTGTGTGTGTGTGTGTAGTTTTTTGTGTTCATGTGTAAGTTTGTGTGTGTGTGTGTGTGTGTGTGTGTGTGTGTGTAAGTTTTTGTGTGTGTGTAAGTTTTGGAGTGTGTGTGTGTGAGTTTTTGTGTGTGTGTGTGTGTAATTTTTGTGTGTGTGTGTGTGTAATTTTTTGTGTTCATTTAAGTTTTTTTGTTCATGTAAGTTTTCTTGTGAATGTTTAAGTTTTTGTGTGTGTGTGTGTGTGTGTGTTTTAGTTTTTGTGTGTGTAAGTTTTTGAGTGTGTGTGTAAGTGTTTGTGTGTGTGTGTGTTAGTTTGTGTGTGTTTGTGTGTTTGTGTTAGTTTTTGTGATTGTGTGTGTTAGTTTTTTTTTGTTTTCTTGTGTTTGTTTTTGTTTGCGTGTGTGTGTGTGTGTTAGTTTTTTTGTGTTTTTTAGTTTTGGTGTGTGTGTGTGTGTTTTCGTGTTTGTGTGTGTGTGTATTTTTTTTTTGTGTGTGTGTTTGTGTTAGTTTTTGTGTGCATGTAAGTTTTTGTGTGCATGTTAGTTTTCGTGTGCATGTGTAAGTTTGTGTGTGTGTGTGTGTGTAAGTTTTTGTGTGTGTGTGTGTGTAAGTTTAGTAGTGTGTGTGTAAGTTTTGGTGTGTGTGTGTAAGTTTTCATGTGTGTGTGTGTGTAAGTTTTTGTGTGTGTGTGTAAGTTTTTGTGAGTGTGTGTAAGTTTTTGTGTGTGTAAGTTTTTGTGTCGTCTAATGTGAATTTCAACCATTCAGGCTGGTGGACTAAGACCCCAATTATGAGCTTGTGAATTTCCACCATTCGGGCTGGTGGACTAAGACCCTAATTCTGAGCAAGTGAATTTCCACCATTCAGGCTGGTGGACTGAGACCCCAATATTGAGCTAGTGGATTTCCACCATTCAGGCTGGTGGACTAAGACCCCAATTCTGAGCTAGTGAATTTCCACCGTTCAGGCTGGTGGACTGGGACCCTAATACTGAGCTGGTGGACTAAGACCCTAATTTTCCAACTCTTGCATTTCATGACTGAAATTCAAAATGAACAAGCCTGAAATAGCAAACTAGTCATCCCAAACTATTGGTTTCAGACAACAAACACCAATGATGGACTAAGAATCCTAGCTCTGAAAAGTTCAAATAGCAAACTACACATCCCAAATCGTAATTTTCTGACAACATACACCTATGAAAGGCTATGAAACCTAGCTAAAAAATGCCGGAAATAGCAAATTAACCATCTCAAATCACAAGTTTCAGACAACACTCACCTATGAACGGCTAAGAAATCCAGCTCGGAAAAGTCAAAAAATAGCAACCCACACATCCCAAATCATAGGTTTCAGACAACACATACCTATGAAAGACTAAGAAATCTAGCTTAGAAAAGCCCGAAATTGTAATTTACATATCCCAAATCATAGGTTTCAGACAACACTCACCTAAGAACGGCTAAGAAACCTAGCTCAGAAAAGTCAAAAATAGCAAACTAGTCATCCCAAACTATAGGTTTCAGACAACAAACACCTATGAAAGGCTAAGAAATTCAGCTCAGAAAAGTCAAAAGTAGCAATCCACCCATCCCAAATCATAGGTTTCAGACAACACACACCTAGGAAAGACTAAGAAATCC